>NW_028234202.1:0-134611 GCF_037954235.1 Aulostomus chinensis
GAAAGATGCATAAAATTGAAGTTACAGCTTGATTTCAGTGAGTTTTCATCAAAATACAGGAGTTCTGCATGAAGTGTTCATTTTGGCCTTCTCTAGCTGAGAAAACACTATTTGTGACCTGTGATACAAAAATGCCATAACTTTTGTTCAAAGTGAGTTTTCAGTCAAGTTTCAACCTGAAAGCATAGAAAGATGCATAAACTTGAAGTTACAGCTTGATTTCAGTGAGTTTTCTTCAAAATACAGGAGTTCTGCATGAAGTGTTCATTTTGGCCTTCTCTCGCTGAGAAAACACTATTTGTGACCTGTGATAAAAAAATGCCATAACTTTTGTTCAAAGTGAGTTTTCAGTCAAGTTTCAACCTGAAAGCATAGAAAGATGCATAAACTTGAAGTTACAGCTTGATTTCAGTGGGTTTTCATCAAAATACAGGAGTTCTGCATGAAGTGTTCATTTTGGCCTTCTCTCGCTGAGAAAACGCTATTTGTGACCTGTGATACAAAAATGCCATAACTTTTGTTCAAAGTGAGTTTTCAGTCAAGTTTCAACCTGAAAGCATAGAAAGATGCATAAACTTGAAGTTACAGCTTGATTTCAGTGAGTTTTCATCAAAATACAGGAGTTCTGCATGAAGTGTTCATTTTGGCCTTCTCTCGCTGAGAAAACACTATTTTTGACCAGTGATACAAAAATGCCATAACTTTTGTTCAAAGTGAGTTTTCAGTCAAGTTTCAACCTGAAAGCATAGAAAGATGCATAAACTTGAAGTTACAGCTTGATTTCAGTGAGTTTTCATCAAAATACAGGAGTTCTGCATGAAGTGTTCATTTTGGCCTTCTCTCGCTGAGAAAACCCTATTTGTGACCTGTGATACAAAAATGCCATAACTTTTGTTCAAAGTGAGTTTTCAGTCAAGTTTCAACCTGAAAGCATAGAAAGATGCATAAACTTGAAGTTGCAGCTTGATTTCAGTGAGTTTTCATCAAAATACAGGAGTTCTGCATGAAGTGTTCATTTTGGCCTTCTCTCGCTGAGAAAACACTATTTGTGACCTGTGATACAAAAATGCCATAACTTTTTTTAAAAGTGAGTTTTCAGTCAAGTTTCAACCTGAAAGCATAGAAAGATGCATAAACTTGAAGTTACAGCTTGATTTCAGTGAGTTTTCATCAAAATACAGGAGTTCTGCATGAAGTGTTCATTTTGGCCTTCTCTCGCTGAGAAAACACTATTTGTGACCTGTGATACAAAAATGCAATAACTTTTGTTCAAAGTGAGTTTTCAGTCAAGTTTCAACCTGAAAGCATAGAAAGATGCATAAACTTGAAGTTACAGCTTGATTTCAGTGAGTTTTCATCAAAATACAGGAGTTCTGCATGAAGTGTTCATTTTGGCCTTCTCTCGCTGAGAAAACGCTATTTGTGACCTGTGATACAAAAATGCCATAACTTTTGTTCAAAGTGAGTTTTCAGTCAAGTTTCAACCTGAAAGCATAGAAAGATGCATAAAATTGAAGTTACAGCTTGATTTCAGTGAGTTTTCATCAAAATACAGGAGTTCTGCATGAAGTGTTCATTTTGGCCTTCTCTCGCTGAGAAAACACTATTTGTGACCTGTGATACAAAAATGCCATAACTTTTGTTCAAAGTGAGTTTTCAGTCAAGTTTCAACCTGAAAGCATAGAAAGATGCATAAACTTGAAGTTACAGCTTGATTTCAGTGAGTTTTCATCAAAATACAGGAGTTCTGCATGAAGTGTTCATTTTGGCCTTCTCTCGCTGAGAAAACGCTATTTGTGACCTGTGATACAAAAATGCCATAACTTTTTTTAAAAGTGAGTTTTCAGTCAAGTTTCAACCTGAAAGCATAGAAAGATGCATAAACTTGAAGTTACAGCTTGATTTCAGTGGGTTTTCATCAAAATACAGGAGTTCTGCATGAAGTGTTCATTTTGGCCTTCTCTCGCTGAGAAAACGCTATTTGTGACCTGTGATACAAAAATGCCATAACTTTTGTTCAAAGTGAGTTTTCAGTCAAGTTTCAACCTGAAAGCATAGAAAGATGCATCAACTTGAAGTTACAGCTTGATTTCAGTGAGTTTTCATCAAAATACAGGAGTTCTGCATGAAGTGTTCATTTTGGCCTTCTCTCGCTGAGAAAACACTATTTGTGACCTGTGATACAAAAATGCCATAACTTTTGTTCAAAGTGAGTTTTCAGTCAAGTTTCAACCTGAAAGCATAGAAAGATGCATAAACTTGAAGTTACAGCTTGATTTCAGTGAGTTTTCATCAAAATACAGGAGTTCTGCATGAAGTGTTCATTTTGGCCTTCTCTCGCTGAGAAAACACTATTTTTGACCTGTGATACAAAAATGCCATAACTTTTGTTCAAAGTGAGTTTTCTGTCAAGTTTCAACCTGAAAGCATAGAAAGATGCATAAACTTGAAGTTACAGCTTGATTTCAGTGAGTTTTCATCAAAATACAGGAGTTCTGCATGAAGTGTTCATTTTGGCCTTCTCTCGCTGAGAAAACGCTATTTGTGACCTGCGACACAGAACAGCCATAACTTTTGTTCAAAGTGAGTTTTCAGTCAAGTTTCAACCTGAAAGCATAGAAAGATGCATAAACTTGAAGTTACAGCTTGATTTCAGTGAGTTTTCATCAAAATACAGGAGTTCTGCATGAAGTGTTCATTTTGGCCTTCTCTCGCTGAGAAAACACTATTTGTGACCTGTGATACAAAAATGCCATAACTTTTGTTCAAAGTGAGTTTTCAGTCAAGTTTCAACCTGAAAGCATAGAAAGATGCATAAAATTGAAGTTACAGCTTGATTTCAGTGAGTTTTCATCAAAATACAGGAGTTCTGCATGAAGTGTTCATTTTGGCCTTCTCTAGCTGAGAAAACACTATTTGTGACCTGTGATACAAAAATGCCATAACTTTTGTTCAAAGTGAGTTTTCAGTCAAGTTTCAACCTGAAAGCATAGAAAGATGCATAAACTTGAAGTTACAGCTTGATTTCAGTGAGTTTTCTTCAAAATACAGGAGTTCTGCATGAAGTGTTCATTTTGGCCTTCTCTCGCTGAGAAAACACTATTTGTGACCTGTGATAAAAAAATGCCATAACTTTTGTTCAAAGTGAGTTTTCAGTCAAGTTTCAACCTGAAAGCATAGAAAGATGCATAAACTTGAAGTTACAGCTTGATTTCAGTGGGTTTTCATCAAAATACAGGAGTTCTGCATGAAGTGTTCATTTTGGCCTTCTCTCGCTGAGAAAACGCTATTTGTGACCTGTGATACAAAAATGCCATAACTTTTGTTCAAAGTGAGTTTTCAGTCAAGTTTCAACCTGAAAGCATAGAAAGATGCATAAACTTGAAGTTACAGCTTGATTTCAGTGAGTTTTCATCAAAATACAGGAGTTCTGCATGAAGTGTTCATTTTGGCCTTCTCTCGCTGAGAAAACACTATTTTTGACCAGTGATACAAAAATGCCATAACTTTTGTTCAAAGTGAGTTTTCAGTCAAGTTTCAACCTGAAAGCATAGAAAGATGCATAAACTTGAAGTTACAGCTTGATTTCAGTGAGTTTTCATCAAAATACAGGAGTTCTGCATGAAGTGTTCATTTTGGCCTTCTCTCGCTGAGAAAACCCTATTTGTGACCTGTGATACAAAAATGCCATAACTTTTGTTCAAAGTGAGTTTTCAGTCAAGTTTCAACCTGAAAGCATAGAAAGATGCATAAACTTGAAGTTGCAGCTTGATTTCAGTGAGTTTTCATCAAAATACAGGAGTTCTGCATGAAGTGTTCATTTTGGCCTTCTCTCGCTGAGAAAACACTATTTGTGACCTGTGATACAAAAATGCCATAACTTTTTTTAAAAGTGAGTTTTCAGTCAAGTTTCAACCTGAAAGCATAGAAAGATGCATAAACTTGAAGTTACAGCTTGATTTCAGTGAGTTTTCATCAAAATACAGGAGTTCTGCATGAAGTGTTCATTTTGGCCTTCTCTCGCTGAGAAAACACTATTTGTGACCTGTGATACAAAAATGCAATAACTTTTGTTCAAAGTGAGTTTTCAGTCAAGTTTCAACCTGAAAGCATAGAAAGATGCATAAACTTGAAGTTACAGCTTGATTTCAGTGAGTTTTCATCAAAATACAGGAGTTCTGCATGAAGTGTTCATTTTGGCCTTCTCTCGCTGAGAAAACGCTATTTGTGACCTGTGATACAAAAATGCCATAACTTTTGTTCAAAGTGAGTTTTCAGTCAAGTTTCAACCTGAAAGCATAGAAAGATGCATAAAATTGAAGTTACAGCTTGATTTCAGTGAGTTTTCATCAAAATACAGGAGTTCTGCATGAAGTGTTCATTTTGGCCTTCTCTCGCTGAGAAAACACTATTTGTGACCTGTGATACAAAAATGCCATAACTTTTGTTCAAAGTGAGTTTTCAGTCAAGTTTCAACCTGAAAGCATAGAAAGATGCATAAACTTGAAGTTACAGCTTGATTTCAGTGAGTTTTCTTCAAAATACAGGAGTTCTGCATGAATTGTTCATTTTGGCCTTCTCTCGCTGAGAAAACACTATTTGTGACCTGTGATACAAAAATGCCATAACTTTTGTTCAAAGTGAGTTTTCAGTCAAGTTTCAACCTGAAAGCATAGAAAGATGCATAAACTTGAAGTTACAGCTTGATTTCAGTGGGTTTTCATCAAAATACAGGAGTTCTGCATGAAGTGTTCATTTTGGCCTTCTCTCGCTGAGAAAACGCTATTTGTGACCTGTGATACAAAAATGCCATAACTTTTGTTCAAAGTGAGTTTTCAGTCAAGTTTCAACCTGAAAGCATAGAAAGATGCATAAACTTGAAGTTACAGCTTGATTTCAGTGAGTTTTCATCAAAATACAGGAGTTCTGCATGAAGTGTTCATTTTGGCCTTCTCTCGCTGAGAAAACACTATTTTTGACCAGTGATACAAAAATGCCATAACTTTTGTTCAAAGTGAGTTTTCAGTCAAGTTTCAACCTGAAAGCATAGAAAGATGCATAAACTTGAAGTTACAGCTTGATTTCAGTGAGTTTTCATCAAAATACAGGAGTTCTGCATGAAGTGTTCATTTTGGCCTTCTCTCGCTGAGAAAACACTATTTGTGACCTGTGATACAAAAATGCCATAACTTTTGTTCAAAGTGAGTTTTCAGTCAAGTTTCAACCTGAAAGCATAGAAAGATGCATAAACTTGAAGTTACAGCTTGATTTCAGTGAGTTTTCATCAAAATACAGGAGTTCTGCATGAAGTGTTCATTTTGGCCTTCTCTCGCTGAGAAAACGCAATTTGTGACCTGCGACACAGAACAGCCATAACTTTTGTTCAAAGTGAGTTTTCAGTCAAGTTTCAACCTGAAAGCATAGAAAGATGCATAAACTTGAAGTTACAGCTTGATATCAGTGAGTTTTCATCAAAATACAGGAGTTCTGCATGAAGTGTTCATTTTGGCCTTCTCTCGCTGAGAAAACACTATTTGTGACCTGTGATACAAAAATGCCATAACTTTTTTTAAAAGTGAGTTTTCAGTCAAGTTTTAACCTGAAAGCATAGAAAGATGCATAAACTTGAAGTTACAGCTTGATTTCAGTGAGTTTTCATCAAAATACAGGAGTTCTGCATGAAGTGTTCATTTTGGCCTTCTCTCGCTGAGAAAACACTATTTGTGACCTGTGATACAAAAATGCAATAACTTTTGTTCAAAGTGAGTTTTCAGTCAAGTTTCAACCTGAAAGCATAGAAAGATGCATAAACTTGAAGTTACAGCTTGATTTCAGTGAGTTTTCATCAAAATACAGGAGTTCTGCATGAAGTGTTCATTTTGGCCTTCTCTCGCTGAGAAAACGCTATTTGTGACCTGTGATACAAAAATGCCATAACTTTTGTTCAAAGTGAGTTTTCAGTCAAGTTTCAACCTGAAAGCATAGAAAGATGCATAAACTTGAAGTTACAGCTTGATTTCAGTGAGTTTTCATCAAAATACAGGAGTTCTGCATGAAGTGTTCATTTTGGCCTTCTCTCGCTGAGAAAACACTATTTGTGACCTGTGATACAAAAATGCCATAACTTTTTTTAAAAGTGAGTTTTCAGTCAAGTTTCAACCTGAAAGCATAGAAAGATGCATAAACTTGAAGTTACAGCTTGATTTCAGTGAGTTTTCATCAAAATACAGGAGTTCTGCATGAAGTGTTCATTTTGGCCTTCTCTTGCTGAGAAAACGCTATTTGTGACCTGTGATACAAAAATGCCATAACTTTTGTTCAAAGTGAGTTTTCAGTCAAGTTTCAACCTGAAAGCATAGAAAGATGCATAAACTTGAAGTTACAGCTTGATTTCAGTGAGTTTTCATCAAAATACAGGAGTTCTGCATGAAGTGTTCATTTTGGCCTACTCTCGCTGAGAAAACACTATTTGTGACCTGTGATACAAAAATGCCATAACTTTTGTTCAAAGTGAGTTTTCAGTCAAGTTTCAACCTGAAAGCATAGAAAGATGCATAAACTTGAAGTTACAGCTTGATTTCAGTGAGTTTTCATCAAAATACAGGAGTTCTGCATGAAGTGTTCATTTTGGCCTTCTCTCGCTGAGAAAACGCTATTTGTGACCTGTGATACAAAAATGCCATAACTTTTGTTCAAAGTGAGTTTTCAGTCAAGTTTCAACCTGAAAGCATAGAAAGATGCATAAACTTGAAGTTACAGCTTGATTTCAGTGAGTTTTCATCAAAATACAGGAGTTCTGCATGAAGTGTTCATTTTGGCCTTCTCTCGCTGAGAAAACACTATTTGTGACCTGTGATACAAAAATGCCATAACTTTTTTTAAAAGTGAGTTTTCAGTCAAGTTTCAACCTGAAAGCATAGAAAGATGCATAAACTTGAAGTTACAGCTTGATTTCAGTGAGTTTTCATCAAAATACAGGAGTTCTGCATGAAGTGTTCATTTTGGCCTTCTCTCGCTGAGAAAACGCTATTTGTGACCTGTGATACAAAAATGCCATAACTTTTGTTCAAAGTGAGTTTTCAGTCAAGTTTCAACCTGAAAGCATAGAAAGATGCATAAACTTGAAGTTACAGCTTGATTTCAGTGAGTTTTCATCAAAATACAGGAGTTCTGCATGAAGTGTTCATTTTGGCCTACTCTCGCTGAGAAAACACTATTTGTGACCTGTGATACAAAAATGCCATAACTTTTTTTAAAAGTGAGTTTTCAGTCAAGTTTCAACCTGAAAGCATAGAAAGATGCATAAACTTGAAGTTACAGCTTGATTTCAGTGAGTTTTCATGAAAATACAGGAGTTCTGCATGAAGTGTTCATTTTGGCCTTCTCTCGCTGAGAAAACACTATTTGTGACCTGTGATACAAAAATGCCATAACTTTTGTTCAAAGTGAGTTTTCAGTCAAGTTTCAACCTGAAAGCATAGAAAGATGCATAAAATTGAAGTTACAGCTTGATTTCAGTGAGTTTTCATCAAAATACAGGAGTTCTGCATGAAGTGTTCATTTTGGCCTTCTCTCGCTGAGAAAACACTATTTGTGACCTGTGATACAAAAATGCCATAACTTTTGTTCAAAGTGAGTTTTCAGTCAAGTTTCAACCTGAAAGCATAGAAAGATGCATAAACTTGAAGTTACAGCTTGATTTCAGTGAGTTTTCATAAAAATACAGGAGTTCTGCATGAAGTGTTCATTTTGGCCTTCTCTCGCTGAGAAAACACTATTTGTGACCTGTGATACAAAAATGCCATAACTTTTGTTCAAAGTGAGTTTTCAGTCAAGTTTCAACCTGAAAGCATAGAAAGATGCATAAACTTGAAGTTACAGCTTGATTTCAGTGGGTTTTCATCAAAATACAGGAGTTCTGCATGAAGTGTTCATTTTGGCCTTCTCTCGCTGAGAAAACGCTATTTGTGACCTGTGATACAAAAATGCCATAACTTTTGTTCAAAGTGAGTTTTCAGTCAAGTTTCAACCTGAAAGCATAGAAAGATGCATAAACTTGAAGTTACAGCTTGATTTCAGTGAGTTTTCATCAAAATACAGGAGTTCTGCATGAAGTGTTCATTTTGGCCTTCTCTCGCTGAGAAAACACTATTTTTGACCAGTGATACAAAAATGCCATAACTTTTGTTCAAAGTGAGTTTTCAGTCAAGTTTCAACCTGAAAGCATAGAAAGATGCATAAACTTGAAGTTACAGCTTGATTTCAGTGAGTTTTCATCAAAATACAGGAGTTCTGCATGAAGTGTTCATTTTGGCCTTCTCTCGCTGAGAAAACGCTATTTGTGACCTGCGACACAGAACAGCCATAACTTTTGTTCAAAGTGAGTTTTCAGTCAAGTTTCAACCTGAAAGCATAGAAAGATGCATAAACATGAAGTTACAGCTTGATTTCTGTGAGTTTTCATCAAAATACAGGAGTTCTGCATGAAGTGTTCATTTTGGCCTTCTCTCGCTGAGAAAACACTATTTGTGACCTGCGACACAGAACAGCCATAACTTTTGTTCAAAGTGAGTTTTCAGTCAAGTTTCAACCTGAAAGCATAGAAAGATGCATAAACTTGAAGTTACAGCTTGATTTCAGTGAGTTTTCATCAAAATACAGGAGTTCTGCATGAAGTGTTCATTTTGGCCTACTCTCGCTGAGAAAACACTATTTGTGACCTGTGATACAAAAATGCCATAACTTTTTTTAAAAGTGAGTTTTCAGTCAAGTTTCAACCTGAAAGCATAGAAAGATGCATAAACTTGAAGTTACAGCTTGATTTCAGTGAGTTTTCATCAAAATACAGGAGTTCTGCATGAAGTGTTCATTTTGGCCTTCTCTCGCTGAGAAAACACTATTTGTGACCTGTGATACAAAAATGCCATAACTTTTTTTAAAAGTGAGTTTTCAGTCAAGTTTCAACCTGAAAGCATAGAAAGATGCATAAACTTGAAGTTACAGCTTGATGTCAGTGGGTTTTCATCAAAATACAGGAGTTCTGCATGAAGTGTTCATTTTGGCCTTCTCTCGCTGAGAAAACGCTATTTGTGACCTGTGATACAAAAATGCCATAACTTTTGTTCAAAGTGAGTTTTCAGTCAAGTTTCAACCTGAAAGCATAGAAAGATGCATCAACTTTAAGTTACAGCTTGATTTCAGTGAGTTTTCATCAAAATACAGGAGTTCTGCATGAAGTGTTCATTTTGGCCTTCTCTCGCTGAGAAAACACTATTTGTGACCTGTGATACAAAAATGCAATAACTTTTGTTCAAAGTGAGTTTTCAGTCAAGTTTCAACCTGAAAGCATAGAAAGATGCATAAACTTGAAGTTACAGCTTGATTTCAGTGAGTTTTCATCAAAATACAGGAGTTCTGCATGAAGTGTTCATTTTGGCCTTCTCTCGCTGAGAAAACGCTATTTGTGACCTGTGATACAAAAATGCCATAACTTTTGTTCAAAGTGAGTTTTCAGTCAAGTTTCAACCTGAAAGCATAGAAAGATGCATAAAATTGAAGTTACAGCTTGATTTCAGTGAGTTTTCATCAAAATACAGGAGTTCTGCATGAAGTGTTCATTTTGGCCTTCTCTCGCTGAGAAAACACTATTTGTGACCTGTGATACAAAAATGCCATAACTTTTGTTCAAAGTGAGTTTTCAGTCAAGTTTCAACCTGAAAGCATAGAAAGATGCATAAACTTGAAGTTACAGCTTGATTTCAGTGAGTTTTCATCAAAATACAGGAGTTCTGCATGAAGTGTTCATTTTGGCCTTCTCTCGCTGAGAAAACGCTATTTGTGACCTGTGATACAAAAATGCCATAACTTTTTTTAAAAGTGAGTTTTCAGTCAAGTTTCAACCTGAAAGCATAGAAAGATGCATAAACTTGAAGTTACAGCTTGATTTCAGTGGGTTTTCATCAAAATACAGGAGTTCTGCATGAAGTGTTCATTTTGGCCTTCTCTCGCTGAGAAAACGCTATTTGTGACCTGTGATACAAAAATGCCATAACTTTTGTTCAAAGTGAGTTTTCAGTCAAGTTTCAACCTGAAAGCATAGAAAGATGCATCAACTTGAAGTTACAGCTTGATTTCAGTGAGTTTTCATCAAAATACAGGAGTTCTGCATGAAGTGTTCATTTTGGCCTTCTCTCGCTGAGAAAACACTATTTGTGACCTGTGATACAAAAATGCCATAACTTTTGTTCAAAGTGAGTTTTCAGTCAAGTTTCAACCTGAAAGCATAGAAAGATGCATAAACTTGAAGTTACAGCTTGATTTCAGTGAGTTTTCATCAAAATACAGGAGTTCTGCATGAAGTGTTCATTTTGGCCTTCTCTCGCTGAGAAAACACTATTTTTGACCTGTGATACAAAAATGCCATAACTTTTGTTCAAAGTGAGTTTTCTGTCAAGTTTCAACCTGAAAGCATAGAAAGATGCATAAACTTGAAGTTACAGCTTGATTTCAGTGAGTTTTCATCAAAATACAGGAGTTCTGCATGAAGTGTTCATTTTGGCCTTCTCTCGCTGAGAAAACGCTATTTGTGACCTGCGACACAGAACAGCCATAACTTTTGTTCAAAGTGAGTTTTCAGTCAAGTTTCAACCTGAAAGCATAGAAAGATGCATAAACTTGAAGTTACAGCTTGATTTCAGTGAGTTTTCATCAAAATACAGGAGTTCTGCATGAAGTGTTCATTTTGGCCTTCTCTCGCTGAGAAAACACTATTTGTGACCTGTGATACAAAAATGCCATAACTTTTGTTCAAAGTGAGTTTTCAGTCAAGTTTCAACCTGAAAGCATAGAAAGATGCATAAAATTGAAGTTACAGCTTGATTTCAGTGAGTTTTCATCAAAATACAGGAGTTCTGCATGAAGTGTTCATTTTGGCCTTCTCTAGCTGAGAAAACACTATTTGTGACCTGTGATACAAAAATGCCATAACTTTTGTTCAAAGTGAGTTTTCAGTCAAGTTTCAACCTGAAAGCATAGAAAGATGCATAAACTTGAAGTTACAGCTTGATTTCAGTGAGTTTTCTTCAAAATACAGGAGTTCTGCATGAAGTGTTCATTTTGGCCTTCTCTCGCTGAGAAAACACTATTTGTGACCTGTGATAAAAAAATGCCATAACTTTTGTTCAAAGTGAGTTTTCAGTCAAGTTTCAACCTGAAAGCATAGAAAGATGCATAAACTTGAAGTTACAGCTTGATTTCAGTGGGTTTTCATCAAAATACAGGAGTTCTGCATGAAGTGTTCATTTTGGCCTTCTCTCGCTGAGAAAACGCTATTTGTGACCTGTGATACAAAAATGCCATAACTTTTGTTCAAAGTGAGTTTTCAGTCAAGTTTCAACCTGAAAGCATAGAAAGATGCATAAACTTGAAGTTACAGCTTGATTTCAGTGAGTTTTCATCAAAATACAGGAGTTCTGCATGAAGTGTTCATTTTGGCCTTCTCTCGCTGAGAAAACACTATTTTTGACCAGTGATACAAAAATGCCATAACTTTTGTTCAAAGTGAGTTTTCAGTCAAGTTTCAACCTGAAAGCATAGAAAGATGCATAAACTTGAAGTTACAGCTTGATTTCAGTGAGTTTTCATCAAAATACAGGAGTTCTGCATGAAGTGTTCATTTTGGCCTTCTCTCGCTGAGAAAACCCTATTTGTGACCTGTGATACAAAAATGCCATAACTTTTGTTCAAAGTGAGTTTTCAGTCAAGTTTCAACCTGAAAGCATAGAAAGATGCATAAACTTGAAGTTGCAGCTTGATTTCAGTGAGTTTTCATCAAAATACAGGAGTTCTGCATGAAGTGTTCATTTTGGCCTTCTCTCGCTGAGAAAACACTATTTGTGACCTGTGATACAAAAATGCCATAACTTTTTTTAAAAGTGAGTTTTCAGTCAAGTTTCAACCTGAAAGCATAGAAAGATGCATAAACTTGAAGTTACAGCTTGATTTCAGTGAGTTTTCATCAAAATACAGGAGTTCTGCATGAAGTGTTCATTTTGGCCTTCTCTCGCTGAGAAAACACTATTTGTGACCTGTGATACAAAAATGCAATAACTTTTGTTCAAAGTGAGTTTTCAGTCAAGTTTCAACCTGAAAGCATAGAAAGATGCATAAACTTGAAGTTACAGCTTGATTTCAGTGAGTTTTCATCAAAATACAGGAGTTCTGCATGAAGTGTTCATTTTGGCCTTCTCTCGCTGAGAAAACGCTATTTGTGACCTGTGATACAAAAATGCCATAACTTTTGTTCAAAGTGAGTTTTCAGTCAAGTTTCAACCTGAAAGCATAGAAAGATGCATAAAATTGAAGTTACAGCTTGATTTCAGTGAGTTTTCATCAAAATACAGGAGTTCTGCATGAAGTGTTCATTTTGGCCTTCTCTCGCTGAGAAAACACTATTTGTGACCTGTGATACAAAAATGCCATAACTTTTGTTCAAAGTGAGTTTTCAGTCAAGTTTCAACCTGAAAGCATAGAAAGATGCATAAACTTGAAGTTACAGCTTGATTTCAGTGAGTTTTCTTCAAAATACAGGAGTTCTGCATGAATTGTTCATTTTGGCCTTCTCTCGCTGAGAAAACACTATTTGTGACCTGTGATACAAAAATGCCATAACTTTTGTTCAAAGTGAGTTTTCAGTCAAGTTTCAACCTGAAAGCATAGAAAGATGCATAAACTTGAAGTTACAGCTTGATTTCAGTGGGTTTTCATCAAAATACAGGAGTTCTGCATGAAGTGTTCATTTTGGCCTTCTCTCGCTGAGAAAACGCTATTTGTGACCTGTGATACAAAAATGCCATAACTTTTGTTCAAAGTGAGTTTTCAGTCAAGTTTCAACCTGAAAGCATAGAAAGATGCATAAACTTGAAGTTACAGCTTGATTTCAGTGAGTTTTCATCAAAATACAGGAGTTCTGCATGAAGTGTTCATTTTGGCCTTCTCTCGCTGAGAAAACACTATTTTTGACCAGTGATACAAAAATGCCATAACTTTTGTTCAAAGTGAGTTTTCAGTCAAGTTTCAACCTGAAAGCATAGAAAGATGCATAAACTTGAAGTTACAGCTTGATTTCAGTGAGTTTTCATCAAAATACAGGAGTTCTGCATGAAGTGTTCATTTTGGCCTTCTCTCGCTGAGAAAACACTATTTGTGACCTGTGATACAAAAATGCCATAACTTTTGTTCAAAGTGAGTTTTCAGTCAAGTTTCAACCTGAAAGCATAGAAAGATGCATAAACTTGAAGTTACAGCTTGATTTCAGTGAGTTTTCATCAAAATACAGGAGTTCTGCATGAAGTGTTCATTTTGGCCTTCTCTCGCTGAGAAAACACTATTTGTGACCTGTGATACAAAAATGCCATAACTTTTTTTAAAAGTGAGTTTTCAGTCAAGTTTCAACCTGAAAGCATAGAAAGATGCATAAACTTGAAGTTACAGCTTGATTTCAGTGAGTTTTCATCAAAATACAGGAGTTCTGCATGAAGTGTTCATTTTGGCCTTCTCTTGCTGAGAAAACGCTATTTGTGACCTGTGATACAAAAATGCCATAACTTTTGTTCAAAGTGAGTTTTCAGTCAAGTTTCAACCTGAAAGCATAGAAAGATGCATAAACTTGAAGTTACAGCTTGATTTCAGTGAGTTTTCATCAAAATACAGGAGTTCTGCATGAAGTGTTCATTTTGGCCTACTCTCGCTGAGAAAACACTATTTGTGACCTGTGATACAAAAATGCCATAACTTTTGTTCAAAGTGAGTTTTCAGTCAAGTTTCAACCTGAAAGCATAGAAAGATGCATAAACTTGAAGTTACAGCTTGATTTCAGTGAGTTTTCATCAAAATACAGGAGTTCTGCATGAAGTGTTCATTTTGGCCTTCTCTCGCTGAGAAAACGCTATTTGTGACCTGTGATACAAAAATGCCATAACTTTTGTTCAAAGTGAGTTTTCAGTCAAGTTTCAACCTGAAAGCATAGAAAGATGCATAAACTTGAAGTTACAGCTTGATTTCAGTGAGTTTTCATCAAAATACAGGAGTTCTGCATGAAGTGTTCATTTTGGCCTTCCCTCGCTGAGAAAACACTATTTGTGACCTGTGATACAAAAATGCCATAACTTTTGTTCAAAGTGAGTTTTCAGTCAAGTTTCAACCTGAAAGCATAGAAAGATGCATAAACTTGAAGTTACAGCTTGATTTCAGTGAGTTTTCTTCAAAATACAGGAGTTCTGCATGAAGTGTTCATTTTGGCCTTCTCTCGCTGAGAAAACATTATTTGTGACCTTTGATACAAAAATGCCATAACTTTTGTTCAAAGTGAGTTTTCAGTCAAGTTTCAACCTGAAAGCATAGAAAGATGCATAAACTTGAAGTTACAGCTTGATTTCAGTGAGTTTTCATCAAAATACAGGAGTTCTGCATGAAGTGTTCATTTTGGCCTACTCTCGCTGAGAAAACACTATTTGTGACCTGTGATACAAAAATGCCATAACTTTTGTTCAAAGTGAGTTTTCAGTCAAGTTTCAACCTGAAAGCATAGAAAGATGCATAAACTTGAAGTTACAGCTTGATTTCAGTGAGTTTTCATCAAAATACAGGAGTTCTGCATGAAGTGTTCATTTTGGCCTTCTCTCGCTGAGAAAACGCTATTTGTGACCTGTGATACAAAAATGCCATAACTTTTGTTCAAAGTGAGTTTTCAGTCAAGTTTCAACCTGAAAGCATAGAAAGATGCATAAACTTGAAGTTACAGCTTGATTTCAGTGAGTTTTCATCAAAATACAGGAGTTCTGCATGAAGTGTTCATTTTGGCCTTCCCTCGCTGAGAAAACACTATTTGTGACCTGTGATACAAAAATGCCATAACTTTTGTTCAAAGTGAGTTTTCAGTCAAGTTTCAACCTGAAAGCATAGAAAGATGCATAAACTTGAAGTTACAGCTTGATTTCAGTGAGTTTTCTTCAAAATACAGGAGTTCTGCATGAAGTGTTCATTTTGGCCTTCTCTCGCTGAGAAAACATTATTTGTGACCTTTGATACAAAAATGCCATAACTTTTGTTCAAAGTGAGTTTTCAGTCAAGTTTCAACCTGAAAGCATAGAAAGATGCATAAACTTGAAGTTACAGCTTGATTTCAGTGAGTTTTCATCAAAATACAGGAGTTCTGCATGAAGTGTTCATTTTGGCCTACTCTCGCTGAGAAAACACTATTTGTGACCTGTGATACAAAAATGCCATAACTTTTTTTAAAAGTGAGTTTTCAGTCAAGTTTCAACCTGAAAGCATAGAAAGATGCATAAACTTGAAGTTACAGCTTGATTTCAGTGAGTTTTCATGAAAATACAGGAGTTCTGCATGAAGTGTTCATTTTGGCCTTCTCTCGCTGAGAAAACACTATTTGTGACCTGTGATACAAAAATGCCATAACTTTTGTTCAAAGTGAGTTTTCAGTCAAGTTTCAACCTGAAAGCATAGAAAGATGCATAAAATTGAAGTTACAGCTTGATTTCAGTGAGTTTTCATCAAAATACAGGAGTTCTGCATGAAGTGTTCATTTTGGCCTTCTCTCGCTGAGAAAACACTATTTGTGACCTGTGATACAAAAATGCCATAACTTTTGTTCAAAGTGAGTTTTCAGTCAAGTTTCAACCTGAAAGCATAGAAAGATGCATAAACTTGAAGTTACAGCTTGATTTCAGTGAGTTTTCTTCAAAATACAGGAGTTCTGCATGAAGTGTTCATTTTGGCCTTCTCTCGCTGAGAAAACACTATTTGTGACCTGTGATACAAAAATGCCATAACTTTTGTTCAAAGTGAGTTTTCAGTCAAGTTTCAACCTGAAAGCATAGAAAGATGCATAAACTTGAAGTTACAGCTTGATTTCAGTGGGTTTTCATCAAAATACAGGAGTTCTGCATGAAGTGTTCATTTTGGCCTTCTCTCGCTGAGAAAACGCTATTTGTGACCTGTGATACAAAAATGCCATAACTTTTGTTCAAAGTGAGTTTTCAGTCAAGTTTCAACCTGAAAGCATAGAAAGATGCATAAACTTGAAGTTACAGCTTGATTTCAGTGAGTTTTCATCAAAATACAGGAGTTCTGCATGAAGTGTTCATTTTGGCCTTCTCTCGCTGAGAAAACACTATTTTTGACCAGTGATACAAAAATGCCATAACTTTTGTTCAAAGTGAGTTTTCAGTCAAGTTTCAACCTGAAAGCATAGAAAGATGCATAAACTTGAAGTTACAGCTTGATTTCAGTGAGTTTTCATCAAAATACAGGAGTTCTGCATGAAGTGTTCATTTTGGCCTTCTCTCGCTGAGAAAACGCTATTTGTGACCTGCGACACAGAACAGCCATAACTTTTGTTCAAAGTGAGTTTTCAGTCAAGTTTCAACCTGAAAGCATAGAAAGATGCATAAACATGAAGTTACAGCTTGATTTCTGTGAGTTTTCATCAAAATACAGGAGTTCTGCATGAAGTGTTCATTTTGGCCTTCTCTCGCTGAGAAAACACTATTTGTGACCTGCGACACAGAACAGCCATAACTTTTGTTCAAAGTGAGTTTTCAGTCAAGTTTCAACCTGAAAGCATAGAAAGATGCATAAACTTGAAGTTACAGCTTGATTTCAGTGAGTTTTCATCAAAATACAGGAGTTCTGCATGAAGTGTTCATTTTGGCCTACTCTCGCTGAGAAAACACTATTTGTGACCTGTGATACAAAAATGCCATAACTTTTTTTAAAAGTGAGTTTTCAGTCAAGTTTCAACCTGAAAGCATAGAAAGATGCATAAACTTGAAGTTACAGCTTGATTTCAGTGAGTTTTCATCAAAATACAGGAGTTCTGCATGAAGTGTTCATTTTGGCCTTCTCTCGCTGAGAAAACACTATTTGTGACCTGTGATACAAAAATGCCATAACTTTTTTTAAAAGTGAGTTTTCAGTCAAGTTTCAACCTGAAAGCATAGAAAGATGCATAAACTTGAAGTTACAGCTTGATTTCAGTGGGTTTTCATCAAAATACAGGAGTTCTGCATGAAGTGTTCATTTTGGCCTTCTCTCGCTGAGAAAACGCTATTTGTGACCTGTGATACAAAAATGCCATAACTTTTGTTCAAAGTGAGTTTTCAGTCAAGTTTCAACCTGAAAGCATAGAAAGATGCATCAACTTTAAGTTACAGCTTGATTTCAGTGAGTTTTCATCAAAATACAGGAGTTCTGCATGAAGTGTTCATTTTGGCCTTCTCTCGCTGAGAAAACACTATTTGTGACCTGTGATACAAAAATGCCATAACTTTTGTTCAAAGTGAGTTTTCAGTCAAGTTTCAACCTGAAAGCATAGAAAGATGCATAAACTTGAAGTTACAGCTTGATTTCAGTGAGTTTTCATCAAAATACAGGAGTTCTGCATGAAGTGTTCATTTTGGCCTTCTCTCGCTGAGAAAACACTATTTTTGACCTGTGATACAAAAATGCCATAACTTTTGTTCAAAGTGAGTTTTCTGTCAAGTTTCAACCTGAAAGCATAGAAAGATGCATAAACTTGAAGTTACAGCTTGATTTCAGTGAGTTTTCATCAAAATACAGGAGTTCTGCATGAAGTGTTCATTTTGGCCTTCTCTCGCTGAGAAAACGCTATTTGTGACCTGCGACACAGAACAGCCATAACTTTTGTTCAAAGTGAGTTTTCAGTCAAGTTTCCACCTGAAAGCATAGAAAGATGCATAAACTTGAAGTTACAGCTTGATTTCAGTGAGTTTTCATCAAAATACAGGAGTTCTGCATGAAGTGTTCATTTTGGCCTTCTCTCGCTGAGA
This sequence comes from Aulostomus chinensis, assembly GCF_037954235.1. Lineage (NCBI taxonomy): Eukaryota > Metazoa > Chordata > Actinopteri > Syngnathiformes > Aulostomidae > Aulostomus > Aulostomus chinensis. The sequence continues at coordinate 17,868 of NW_028234202.1, forward strand.
AAACACTATTTGTGAACTGTGATACAAAAATGCCATAACTTTTGTTCAAAGTGAGTTTTCAGTCAAGTTTCAACCTGAAAGCATAGAAAGATGCATAAACTTGAAGTTACAGCTTGATTTCAGTGAGTTTTCATCAAAATACAGGAGTTCTGCATGAAGTGTTCATTTTGGCCTTCTCTCGCTGAGAAAACACTATTTGTGACCTGTGATACAAAAATGCCATAACTTTTGTTCAAAGTGAGTTTTCAGTCAAGTTTCAACCTGAAAGCATAGAAAGATGCATAAACTTGAAGTTACAGCTTGATTTCAGTGAGTTTTCATCAAAATACAGGAGTTCTGCATGAAGTGTTCATTTTGGCCTTCTCTCGCTGAGAAAACACTATTTGTGACCTGTGATACAAAAATGCCATAACTTTTGTTCAAAGTGAGTTTTCAGTCAAGTTTCAACCTGAAAGCATAGAAAGATGCATAAACTTGAAGTTACAGCTTGATTTCAGTGAGTTTTCTTCAAAATACAGGAGTTCTGCATGAAGTGTTCATTTTGGCCTTCTCTCGCTGAGAAAACGCTATTTGTGACATGCGACACAGAACAGCCATAACTTTTGTTCAAAGTGAGTTTTCAGTCAAGTTTCAACCTGAAAGCATAGAAAGATGCATAAACTTGAAGTTACAGCTTGATTTCAGTGAGTTTTCATCAAAATACAGGAGTTCTGCATGAAGTGTTCATTTTGGCCTTCTCTCGCTGAGAAAACACTATTTGTGACCTGTGATACAAAAATGCCATAACTTTTTTTAAAAGTGAGTTTTCAGTCAAGTTTCAACCTGAAAGCATAGAAAGATGCATAAACTTGAAGTTACAGCTTGATTTCAGTGAGTTTTCATCAAAATACAGGAGTTCTGCATGAAGTGTTCATTTTGGCCTTCTCTCGCTGAGAAAACACTATTTGTGACCTGTGATACAAAAATGCAATAACTTTTGTTCAAAGTGAGTTTTCAGTCAAGTTTCAACCTGAAAGCATAGAAAGATGCATAAACTTGAAGTTACAGCTTGATTTCAGTTAGTTTTCTTCAAAATACAGGAGTTCTGCATGAAGTGTTCATTTTGGCCTTCTCTCGCTGAGAAAACGCTATTTGTGACCTGTGATACAAAAATGCCATAACTTTTGTTCAAAGTGAGTTTTCAGTCAAGTTTCAACCTGAAAGCATAGAAAGATGCATAAACTTGAAGTTACAGCTTGATTTCAGTGAGTTTTCATCAAAATACAGGAGTTCTGCATGAAGTGTTCATTTTGGCCTACTCTCGCTGAGAAAACACTATTTGTGACCTGTGATACAAAAATGCCTTAACTTTTGTTCAAAGTGAGTTTTCAGTCAAGTTTCAACCTGAAAGCATAGAAAGATGCATAAACTTGAAGTTACAGCTTGATTTCAGTGAGTTTTCATCAAAATACAGGAGTTCTGCATGAAGTGTTCATTTTGGCTTTCTCTCGCTGAGAAAACACTATTTGTGACCTGTGATACAAAAATGCAATAACTTTTGTTCAAAGTGAGTTTTCAGTCAAGTTTCAACCTGAAAGCATAGAAAGATGCATAAACTTGAAGTTACAGCTTGATTTCAGTGAGTTTTCTTCAAAATACAGGAGTTCTGCATGAAGTGTTCATTTTGGCCTTCTCTCGCTGAGAAAACGCAATTTGTGACCTGTGATACAAAAATGCCATAACTTTTGTTCAAAGTGAGTTTTCAGTCAAGTTTCAACCTGAAAGCATAGAAAGATGCATAAACTTGAAGTTACAGCTTGATTTCAGTGAGTTTTCATCAAAATACAGGAGTTCTGCATTAAGTGTTCATTTTGGCCTACTCTCGCTGAGAAAACACTATTTGTGACCTGTGATACAAAAATGCCATAACTTTTGTTCAAAGTGAGTTTTCAGTCAAGTTTCAACCTGAAAGCATAGAAAGATGCATAAACTTGAAGTTACAGCTTGATTTCAGTGAGTTTTCATCAAAATACAGGAGTTCTGCATGAAGTGTTCATTTTGGCCTTCTCTCGCTGAGAAAACGCTATTTGTGACCTGCGACACAGAACAGCCATAACTTTTGTTCAAAGTGAGTTTTCAGTCAAGTTTCAACCTGAAAGCATAGAAAGATGCATAAACATGAAGTTACAGCTTGATTTCAGTGAGTTTTCATCAAAATACAGGAGTTCTGCATGAAGTGTTCATTTTGGCCTTCTCTCGCTGAGAAAACACTATTTGTGACCTGCGACACAGAACAGCCATAACTTTTGTTCAAAGTGAGTTTTCAGTCAAGTTTCAACCTGAAAGCATAGAAAGATGCATAAACTTGAAGTTACAGCTTGATTTCAGTGAGTTTTCATCAAAATACAGGAGTTCTGCATGAAGTGTTCATTTTGGACTTCTCTCGCTGAGAAAACACTAATTGTGACCTGTGATACAAAAATGCCATAACTTTTTTTAAAAGTGAGTTTTCAGTCAAGTTTCAACCTGAAAGCATAGAAAGATGCATAAACTTGAAGTTACAGCTTGATTTCAGTGAGTTTTCATCAAAATACAGGAGTTCTGCATGAAGTGTTCATTTTGGCCTTCTCTCGCTGAGAAAACACTATTTGTGACCTGTGATACAAAAATGCCATAACTTTTTTTAAAAGTGAGTTTTCAGTCAAGTTTCAACCTGAAAGCATAGAAAGATGCATAAACTTGAAGTTACAGCTTGATTTCAGTGGGTTTTCATCAAAATACAGGAGTTCTGCATGAAGTGTTCATTTTGGCCTTCTCTCGCTGAGAAAACGCTATTTTTGATCTGTGATACAAAAATGCCATAACTTTTGTTCAAAGTGAGTTTTCTGTCAAGTTTCAACCTGAAAGCATCGACAGCTGCATGAACTTGAAGTTACAGCTTGATTTCAGTGAGTTTTCATCAAAATACAGGAGTTCTGCATGAAGTGTTCATTTTGGCCTACTCTCGCTGAGAAAACTATTTGTGACCTGTGATACAAAAATGCCATAACTTTTTTAAAAGTGAGTTTTCAGTCAAGTTTCAACCTGAAAGCATAGAAAGATGCATAAACTTGAAGTTACAGCTTGATTTCAGTGAGTTTTCATCAAAATACAGGAGTTCTGCATGAAGTGTTCATTTTGGCCTTCTCTCGCTGAGAAAACACTATTTGTGACCTGTGATACAAAAATGCCATAACTTTTGTTCAAAGTGAGTTTTCAGTCAAGTTTCAACCTGAAAGCATAGAAAGATGCATAAAATTGAAGTTACAGCTTGATTTCAGTGAGTTTTCATCAAAATACAGGAGTTCTGCATGAAGTGTTCATTTTGGCCTTCTCTCGCTGAGAAAACACTATTTGTGACCTGTGATACAAAAATGCCATAACTTTTGTTCAAAGTGAGTTTTCAGTCAAGTTTCAACCTGAAAGCATAGAAAGATGCATAAACTTGAAGTTACAGCTTGATTTCAGTGAGTTTTCTTCAAAATACAGGAGTTCTGCATGAAGTGTTCATTTTGGCCTTCTCTCGCTGAGAAAACACTATTTGTGACCTGTGATACAAAAATGCCATAACTTTTGTTCAAAGTGAGTTTTCAGTCAAGTTTCAACCTGAAAGCATAGAAAGATGCATAAACTTGAAGTTACAGCTTGATTTCAGTGGGTTTTCATCAAAATACAGGAGTTCTGCATGAAGTGTTCATTTTGGCCTACTCTCGCTGAGAAAACGCTATTTGTGACCTGTGATACAAAAATGCCATAACTTTTGTTCAAAGTGAGTTTTCAGTCAAGTTTCAACCTGAAAGCATAGAAAGATGCATAAACTTGAAGTTACAGCTTGATTTCAGTGAGTTTTCATCAAAATACAGGAGTTCTGCATGAAGTGTTCATTTTGGCCTTCTCTCGCTGAGAAAACACTATTTTTGACCAGTGATACAAAAATGCCATAACTTTTGTTCAAAGTGAGTTTTCAGTCAAGTTTCAACCTGAAAGCATAGAAAGATGCATAAACTTGAAGTTACAGCTTGATTTCAGTGAGTTTTCATCAAAATACAGGAGTTCTGCATGAAGTGTTCATTTTGGCCTTCTCTCGCTGAGAAAACACTATTTGTGACCTGTGATACAAAAATGCCATAACTTTTGTTCAAAGTGAGTTTTCAGTCAAGTTTCAACCTGAAAGCATAGAAAGATGCATAAACTTGAAGTTACAGCTTGATTTCAGTGAGTTTTCATCAAAATACAGGAGTTCTGCATGAAGTGTTCATTTTGGCCTTCTCTCGCTGAGAAAACGCAATTTGTGACCTGCGACACAGAACAGCCATAACTTTTGTTCAAAGTGAGTTTTCAGTCAAGTTTCAACCTGAAAGCATAGAAAGATGCATAAACTTGAAGTTACAGCTTGATTTCAGTGAGTTTTCATCAAAATACAGGAGTTCTGCATGAAGTGTTCATTTTGGCCTTCTCTCGCTGAGAAAACACTATTTGTGACCTGTGATACAAAAATGCCATAACTTTTTTTAAAAGTGAGTTTTCAGTCAAGTTTCAACCTGAAAGCATAGAAAGATGCATAAACTTGAAGTTTCAGCTTGATTTCAGTGAGTTTTCATCAAAATACAGGAGTTCTGCATGAAGTGTTCATTTTGGCCTTCTCTCGCTGAGAAAACACTATTTGTGACCTGTGATACAAAAATGCCATAACTTTTGTTCAAAGTGAGTTTTCAGTCAAGTTTCAACCTGAAAGCATAGAAAGATGCATAAACTTGAAGTTACAGCTTGATTTCAGTGAGTTTTCATCAAAATACAGGAGTTCTGCATGAAGTGTTCATTTTGGCCTTCTCTCGCTGAGAAAACGCTATTTGTGACCTGCGACACAGAACAGCCATAACTTTTGTTCAAAGTGAGTTTTCAGTCAAGTTTCAACCTGAAAGCATAGAAAGATGCATAAACTTGAAGTTACAGCTTGATTTCAGTGAATTTTCATCAAAATACAGGAGTTCTGCATGAAGTGTTCATTTTGGCCTTCTCTCGCTGAGAAAACACTATTTGTGACCTGTGATACAAAAATGCCATAACTTTTTTTAAAAGTGAGTTTTCAGTCAAGTTTCAACCTGAAAGCATAGAAAGATGCATAAACTTGAAGTTACAGCTTGATTTCAGTGAGTTTTCATCAAATTCAGGAGTTCTGCATGAAGTGTTCATTTTGGCCTTCTCTCGCTGAGAAAACACTATTTGTGACCTGTGATACAAAAATGCAATAACTTTTGTTCAAAGTGAGTTTTCAGTCAAGTTTCAACCTGAAAGCATAGAAAGATGCATAAACTTGAAGTTACAGCTTGATTTCAGTGAGTTTTCTTCAAAATACAGGAGTTCTGCATGAAGTGTTCATTTTGGCCTTCTCTCGCTGAGAAAACGCTATTTGTGACCTGTGATACAAAAATGCCATAACTTTTGTTCAAAGTGAGTTTTCAGTCAAGTTTCAACCTGAAAGCATAGAAAGATGCATAAACTTGAAGTTACAGCTTGATTTCAGTGAGTTTTCATCAAAATACAGGAGTTCTGCATGAAGTGTTCATTTTGGCCTACTCTCGCTGAGAAAACACTATTTGTGACCTGTGATACAAAAATGCCATAACTGTTGTTCAAAGTGAGTTTTCAGTCAAGTTTCAACCTGAAAGCATAGAAAGATGCATAAACTTGAAGTTACAGCTTGATTTCAGTGAGTTTTCATCAAAATACAGGAGTTCTGCATGAAGTGTTCATTTTGGCCTTCTCTCGCTGAGAAAACACTATTTGTGACCTGCGACACAGAACAGCCATAACTTTTGTTCAAAGTGAGTTTTCAGTCAAGTTTCAACCTGAAAGCATAGAAAGATGCATAAACTTGAAGTTACAGCTTGATTTCAGTGGGTTTTCATCAAAATACAGGAGTTCTGCATGAAGTGTTCATTTTGGCCTTCTCTCGCTGAGAAAACGCTATTTGTGACCTGTGATACAAAAATGCCATAACTTTTGTTCAAAGTGAGTTTTCAGTCAAGTTTCAACCTGAAAGCATAGAAAGATGCATAAACTTGAAGTTACAGCTTGATTTCAGTGAGTTTTCATCAAAATACAGGAGTTCTGCATGAAGTGTTCATTTTGGCCTTCTCTCGCTGAGAAAACACTATTTGTGACCTGTGATACAAAAATGCCATAACTTTTGTTCAAAGTGAGTTTTCAGTCAAGTTTCAACCTGAAAGCATAGAAAGATGCATAAACTTGAAGTTACAGCTTGATTTCAGTGAGTTTTCATCAAAATACAGGAGTTCTGCATGAAGTGTTCATTTTGGCCTTCTCTCGCTGAGAAAACACTATTTTTGATCTGTGATACAAAAATGCCATAACTTTTGTTCAAAGTGAGTTTTCTGTCAAGTTTCAACCTGAAAGCATCGACAGCTGCATGAACTTGAAGTTACAGCTTGATTTCAGTGAGTTTTCATCAAAATACAGGAGTTCTGCATGAAGTGTTCATTTTGGCCTACTCTCGCTGAGAAAACTATTTGTGACCTGTGATACAAAAATGCCATAACTTTTTTTAAAAGTGAGTTTTCAGTCAAGTTTCAACCTGAAAGCATAGAAAGATGCATAAACTTGAAGTTACAGCTTGATTTCAGTGAGTTTTCATCAAAATACAGGAGTTCTGCATGAAGTGTTCATTTTGGCCTTCTCTCGCTGAGAAAACACTATTTGTGACCTGTGATACAAAAATGCCATAACTTTTGTTCAAAGTGAGTTTTCAGTCAAGTTTCAACCTGAAAGCATAGAAAGATGCATAAAATTGAAGTTACAGCTTGATTTCAGTGAGTTTTCATCAAAATACAGGAGTTCTGCATGAAGTGTTCATTTTGGCCTTCTCTCGCTGAGAAAACACTATTTGTGACCTGTGATACAAAAATGCCATAACTTTTGTTCAAAGTGAGTTTTCAGTCAAGTTTCAACCTGAAAGCATAGAAAGATGCATAAACTTGAAGTTACAGCTTGATTTCAGTGAGTTTTCTTCAAAATACAGGAGTTCTGCATGAAGTGTTCATTTTGGCCTTCTCTCGCTGAGAAAACACTATTTGTGACCTGTGATACAAAAATGCCATAACTTTTGTTCAAAGTGAGTTTTCAGTCAAGTTTCAACCTGAAAGCATAGAAAGATGCATAAACTTGAAGTTACAGCTTGATTTCAGTGGGTTTTCATCAAAATACAGGAGTTCTGCATGAAGTGTTCATTTTGGCCTTCTCTCGCTGAGAAAACGCTATTTGTGACCTGTGATACAAAAATGCCATAACTTTTGTTCAAAGTGAGTTTTCAGTCAAGTTTCAACCTGAAAGCATAGAAAGATGCATAAACTTGAAGTTACAGCTTGATTTCAGTGAGTTTTCATCAAAATACAGGAGTTCTGCATGAAGTGTTCATTTTGGCCTTCTCTCGCTGAGAAAACACTATTTTTGACCAGTGATACAAAAATGCCATAACTTTTGTTCAAAGTGAGTTTTCAGTCAAGTTTCAACCTGAAAGCATAGAAAGATGCATAAACTTGAAGTTACAGCTTGATTTCAGTGAGTTTTCATCAAAATACAGGAGTTCTGCATGAAGTGTTCATTTTGGCCTTCTCTCGCTGAGAAAACACTATTTGTGACCTGTGATACAAAAATGCCATAACTTTTGTTCAAAGTGAGTTTTCAGTCAAGTTTCAACCTGAAAGCATAGAAAGATGCATAAACTTGAAGTTACAGCTTGATTTCAGTGAGTTTTCATCAAAATACAGGAGTTCTGCATGAAGTGTTCATTTTGGCCTTCTCTCGCTGAGAAAACGCAATTTGTGACCTGCGACACAGAACAGCCATAACTTTTGTTCAAAGTGAGTTTTCAGTCAAGTTTCAACCTGAAAGCATAGAAAGATGCATAAACTTGAAGTTTCAGCTTGATTTCAGTGAGTTTTCATCAAAATACAGGAGTTCTGCATGAAGTGTTCATTTTGGCCTTCTCTCGCTGAGAAAACACTATTTGTGACCTGTGATACAAAAATGCCATAATTTTGTTCAAAGTGAGTTTTCAGTCAAGTTTCAACCTGAAAGCATAGAAAGATGCATAAACTTGAAGTTACAGCTTGATTTCAGTGAGTTTTCATCAAAATACAGGAGTTCTGCATGAAGTGTTCATTTTGGCCTTCTCTCGCTGAGAAAACGCTATTTGTGACCTGCGACACAGAACAGCCATAACTTTTGTTCAAAGTGAGTTTTCAGTCAAGTTTCAACCTGAAAGCATAGAAAGATGCATAAACTTGAAGTTACAGCTTGATTTCAGTGAGTTTTCATCAAAATACAGGAGTTCTGCATGAAGTGTTCATTTTGGCCTTCTCTCGCTGAGAAAACACTATTTGTGACCTGTGATACAAAAATGCCATAACTTTTTTTAAAAGTGAGTTTTCAGTCAAGTTTCAACCTGAAAGCATAGAAAGATGCATAAACTTGAAGTTACAGCTTGATTTCAGTGAGTTTTCATCAAATTCAGGAGTTCTGCATGAAGTGTTCATTTTGGCCTTCTCTCGCTGAGAAAACACTATTTGTGACCTGTGATACAAAAATGCAATAACTTTTGTTCAAAGTGAGTTTTCAGTCAAGTTTCAACCTGAAAGCATAGAAAGATGCATAAACTTGAAGTTACAGCTTGATTTCAGTGAGTTTTCTTCAAAATACAGGAGTTCTGCATGAAGTGTTCATTTTGGCCTTCTCTCGCTGAGAAAACGCTATTTGTGACCTGTGATACAAAAATGCCATAACTTTTGTTCAAAGTGAGTTTTCAGTCAAGTTTCAACCTGAAAGCATAGAAAGATGCATAAACTTGAAGTTACAGCTTGATTTCAGTGAGTTTTCATCAAAATACAGGAGTTCTGCATGAAGTGTTCATTTTGGCCTACTCTCGCTGAGAAAACACTATTTGTGACCTGTGATACAAAAATGCCATAACTTTTGTTCAAAGTGAGTTTTCAGTCAAGTTTCAACCTGAAAGCATAGAAAGATGCATAAACTTGAAGTTACAGCTTGATTTCAGTGAGTTTTCATCAAAATACAGGAGTTCTGCATGAAGTGTTCATTTTGGCCTTCTCTCGCTGAGAAAACACTATTTGTGACCTGCGACACAGAACAGCCATAACTTTTGTTCAAAGTGAGTTTTCAGTCAAGTTTCAACCTGAAAGCATAGAAAGATGCATAAACTTGAAGTTACAGCTTGATTTCAGTGAGTTTTCATCAAAATACAGGAGTTCTGCATGAAGTGTTCATTTTGGCCTTCTCTCGCTGAGAAAACACTATTTGTGACCTGTGATACAAAAATGCCATGACTTTTGTTCAAAGTGAGTTTTCAGTCAAGTTTCAACCTGAAAGCATAGAAAGATGCATAAACTTGAAGTTACAGCTTGATTTCAGTGAGTTTTCTTCAAAATACAGGAGTTCTGCATGAAGTGTTCATTTTGGCCTTCTCTCGCTGAGAAAACACTATTTGTGACCTGTGATACAAAAATGCCATAACTTTTGTTCAAAGTGAGTTTTCAGTCAAGTTTCAACCTGAAAGCATAGAAAGATGCATAAACTTGAAGTTACAGCTTGATTTCAGTGGGTTTTCATCAAAATACAGGAGTTCTGCATGAAGTGTTCATTTTGGCCTTCTCTCGCTGAGAAAACGCTATTTGTGACCTGTGATACAAAAATGCCATAACTTTTGTTCAAAGTGAGTTTTCAGTCAAGTTTCAACCTGAAAGCATAGAAAGATGCATAAACTTGAAGTTAAAGCTTGATTTCAGTGAGTTTTCATCAAAATACAGGAGTTCTGCATGAAGTGTTCATTTTGGCCTTCTCTCGCTGAGAAAACACTATTTTTGACCAGTGATACAAAAATGCCATAACTTTTGTTCAAAGTGAGTTTTCAGTCAAGTTTCAACCTGAAAGCATAGAAAGATGCATAAACTTGAAGTTACAGCTTGATTTCAGTGAGTTTTCATCAAAATACAGGAGTTCTGCATGAAGTGTTCATTTTGGCCTTCTCTCGCTGAGAAAACACTATTTGTGACCTGTGATACAAAAATGCCATAACTTTTGTTCAAAGTGAGTTTTCAGTCAAGTTTCAACCTGAAAGCATAGAAAGATGCATAAACTTGAAGTTACAGCTTGATTTCAGTGAGTTTTCATCAAAATACAGGAGTTCTGCATGAAGTGTTCATTTTGGCCTTCTCTCGCTGAGAAAACGCAATTTGTGACCTGCGACACAGAACAGCCATAACTTTTGTTCAAAGTGAGTTTTCAGTCAAGTTTCAACCTGAAAGCATAGAAAGATGCATAAACTTGAAGTTACAGCTTGATTTCAGTGAGTTTTCATCAAAATACAGGAGTTCTGCATGAAGTGTTCATTTTGGCCTTCTCTCGCTGAGAAAACACTATTTGTGACCTGTGATACAAAAATGCCATAACTTTTGTTCAAAGTGAGTTTTCAGTCAAGTTTCAACCTGAAAGCATAGAAAGATGCATAAACTTGAAGTTACAGCTTGATTTCAGTGAGTTTTCATCAAAATACAGGAGTTCTGCATGAAGTGTTCATTTTGGCCTTCTCTCGCTGAGAAAACACTATTTGTGACCTGTGATACAAAAATGCCATAACTTTTTTTAAAAGTGAGTTTTCAGTCAAGTTTCAACCTGAAAGCATAGAAAGATGCATAAACTTGAAGTTACAGCTTGATTTCAGTGAGTTTTCATCAAAATACAGGAGTTCTGCATGAAGTGTTCATTTTGGCCTTCTCTCGCTGAGAAAACGCTATTTGTGACCTGTGATACAAAAATGCCATAACTTTTGTTCAAAGTGAGTTTTCAGTCAAGTTTCAACCTGAAAGCATAGAAAGATGCATAAACTTGAAGTTACAGCTTGATTTCAGTGAGTTTTCATCAAAATACAGGAGTTCTGCATGAAGTGTTCATTTTGGCCTACTCTCGCTGAGAAAACACTATTTGTGACCTGTGATACAAAAATGCCATAACTTTTTTTAAAAGTGAGTTTTCAGTCAAGTTTCAACCTGAAAGCATAGAAAGATGCATAAACTTGAAGTTACAGCTTGATTTCAGTGAGTTTTCATGAAAATACAGGAGTTCTACATGAAGTGTTCATTTTGGCCTTCTCTCGCTGAGAAAACACTATTTGTGACCTGTGATACAAAAATGCCATAACTTTTGTTCAAAGTGAGTTTTCAGTCAAGTTTCAACCTGAAAGCATAGAAAGATGCATAAAATTGAAGTTACAGCTTGATTTCAGTGAGTTTTCATCAAAATACAGGAGTTCTGCATGAAGTGTTCATTTTGGCCTTCTCTCGCTGAGAAAACACTATTTGTGACCTGTGATACAAAAATGCCATAACTTTTGTTCAAAGTGAGTTTTCAGTCAAGTTTCAACCTGAAAGCATAGAAAGATGCATAAACTTGAAGTTACAGCTTGATTTCAGTGAGTTTTCTTCAAAATACAGGAGTTCTGCATGAAGTGTTCATTTTGGCCTTCTCTCGCTGAGAAAACGCTATTTGTGACCTGTGATACAAAAATGCCATAACTTTTGTTCAAAGTGAGTTTTCAGTCAAGTTTCAACCTGAAAGCATAGAAAGATGCATAAACTTGAAGTTACAGCTTGATTTCAGTGGGTTTTCATCAAAATACAGGAGTTCTGCATGAAGTGTTCATTTTGGCCTTCTCTCGCTGAGAAAACGCTATTTGTGACCTGTGATACAAAAATGCCATAACTTTTGTTCAAAGTGAGTTTTCAGTCAAGTTTCAACCTGAAAGCATAGAAAGATGCATAAACTTGAAGTTACAGCTTGATTTCAGTGAGTTTTCATCAAAATACAGGAGTTCTGCATGAAGTGTTCATTTTGGCCTTCTCTCGCTGAGAAAACGCTATTTGTGACCTGCGACACAGAACAGCCATAACTTTTGTTCAAAGTGAGTTTTCAGTCAAGTTTCAACCTGAAAGCATAGAAAGATGCATAAACATGAAGTTACAGCTTGATTTCTGTGAGTTTTCATCAAAATACAGGAGTTCTGCATGAAGTGTTCATTTTGGCCTTCTCTCGCTGAGAAAACACTATTTGTGACCTGCGACACAGAACAGCCATAACTTTTGTTCAAAGTGAGTTTTCAGTCAAGTTTCAACCTGAAAGCATAGAAAGATGCATAAACTTGAAGTTACAGCTTGATTTCAGTGAGTTTTCATCAAAATACAGGAGTTCTGCATGAAGTGTTCATTTTGGCCTACTCTCGCTGAGAAAACACTATTTGTGACCTGTGATACAAAAATGCCATAACTTTTTTTAAAAGTGAGTTTTCAGTCAAGTTTCAACCTGAAAGCATAGAAAGATGCATAAACTTGAAGTTACAGCTTGATTTCAGTGAGTTTTCATCAAAATACAGGAGTTCTGCATGAAGTGTTCATTTTGGCCTTCTCTCGCTGAGAAAACACTATTTGTGACCTGTGATACAAAAATGCCATAACTTTTTTTAAAAGTGAGTTTTCAGTCAAGTTTCAACCTGAAAGCATAGAAAGATGCATAAACTTGAAGTTACAGCTTGATTTCAGTGGGTTTTCATCAAAATACAGGAGTTCTGCATGAAGTGTTCATTTTGGCCTTCTCTCGCTGAGAAAACGCTATTTGTGACCTGTGATACAAAAATGCCATAACTTTTGTTCAAAGTGAGTTTTCAGTCAAGTTTCAACCTGAAAGCATAGAAAGATGCATCAACTTTAAGTTACAGCTTGATTTCAGTGAGTTTTCATCAAAATACAGGAGTTCTGCATGAAGTGTTCATTTTGGCCTTCTCTCGCTGAGAAAACGCTATTTGTGACCTGTGATACAAAAATGCCATAACTTTTGTTCAAAGTGAGTTTTCAGTCAAGTTTCAACCTGAAAGCATAGAAAGATGCATAAACTTGAAGTTACAGCTTGATTTCAGTGAGTTTTCATCAAAATACAGGAGTTCTGCATGAAGTGTTCATTTTGGCCTTCTCTCGCTGAGAAAACACTATTTTTGACCTGTGATACAAAAATGCCATAACTTTTGTTCAAAGTGAGTTTTCTGTCAAGTTTCAACCTGAAAGCATAGAAAGATGCATAAACTTGAAGTTACAGCTTGATTTCAGTGAGTTTTCATCAAAATACAGGAGTTCTGCATGAAGTGTTCATTTTGGCCTTCTCTCGCTGAGAAAACGCTATTTGTGACCTGCGACACAGAACAGCCATAACTTTTGTTCAAAGTGAGTTTTCAGTCAAGTTTCCACCTGAAAGCATAGAAAGATGCATAAACTTGAAGTTACAGCTTGATTTCAGTGAGTTTTCATCAAAATACAGGAGTTCTGCATGAAGTGTTCATTTTGGCCTTCTCTCGCTGAGAAAACACTATTTGTGACCTGTGATACAAAAATGCCATAACTTTTGTTCAAAGTGAGTTTTCAGTCAAGTTTCAACCTGAAAGCATAGAAAGATGCATAAACTTGAAGTTACAGCTTGATTTCAGTGAGTTTTCATCAAAATACAGGAGTTCTGCATGAAGTGTTCATTTTGGCCTTCTCTCGCTGAGAAAACACTATTTGTGACCTGTGATACAAAAATGCCATAACTTTTGTTCAAAGTGAGTTTTCAGTCAAGTTTCAACCTGAAAGCATAGAAAGATGCATCAACTTGAAGTTACAGCTTGATTTCAGTGAGTTTTCATCAAAATACAGGAGTTCTGCATGAAGTGTTCATTTTGGCCTTCTCTCGCTGAGAAAACACTATTTGTGACCTGTGATACAAAAATGCCATAACTTTTGTTCAAAGTGAGTTTTCAGTCAAGTTTCAACCTGAAAGCATAGAAAGATGCATAAACTTGAAGTTACAGCTTGATTTCAGTGAGTTTTCATCAAAATACAGGAGTTCTGCATGAAGTGTTCATTTTGGCCTTCTCTCGCTGAGAAAACACTATTTTTGACCTGTGATACAAAAATGCCATAACTTTTGTTCAAAGTGAGTTTTCTGTCAAGTTTCAACCTGAAAGCATAGAAAGATGCATAAACTTGAAGTTAAAGCTTGATTTCAGTGAGTTTTCATCAAAATACAGGAGTTCTGCATGAAGTGTTCATTTTGGCCTTCTCTCGCTGAGAAAACGCTATTTGTGACCTGCGACACAGAACAGCCATAACTTTTGTTCAAAGTGAGTTTTCAGTCAAGTTTCAACCTGAAAGCATAGAAAGATGCATAAACTTGAAGTTACAGCTTGATTTCAGTGAGTTTTCATCAAAATACAGGAGTTCTGCATGAAGTGTTCATTTTGGCCTTCTCTCGCTGAGAAAACACTATTTGTGACCTGTGATACAAAAATGCCATAACTTTTGTTCAAAGTGAGTTTTCAGTCAAGTTTCAACCTGAAAGCATAGAAAGATGCATAAAATTGAAGTTACAGCTTGATTTCAGTGAGTTTTCATCAAAATACAGGAGTTCTGCATGAAGTGTTCATTTTGGCCTTCTCTCGCTGAGAAAACACTATTTGTGACCTGTGATACAAAAATGCCATAACTTTTGTTCAAAGTGAGTTTTCAGTCAAGTTTCAACCTGAAAGCATAGAAAGATGCATAAACTTGAAGTTACAGCTTGATTTCAGTGAGTTTTCTTCAAAATACAGGAGTTCTGCATGAAGTGTTCATTTTGGCCTTCTCTCGCTGAGAAAACACTATTTGTGACCTGTGATACAAAAATGCCATAACTTTTGTTCAAAGTGAGTTTTCAGTCAAGTTTCAACCTGAAAGCATAGAAAGATGCATAAACTTGAAGTTACAGCTTGATTTCAGTGGGTTTTCATCAAAATACAGGAGTTCTGCATGAAGTGTTCATTTTGGCCTTCTCTCGCTGAGAAAACGCTATTTGTGACCTGTGATACAAAAATGCCATAACTTTTGTTCAAAGTGAGTTTTCAGTCAAGTTTCAACCTGAAAGCATAGAAAGATGCATAAACTTGAAGTTACAGCTTGATTTCAGTGAGTTTTCATCAAAATACAGGAGTTCTGCATGAAGTGTTCATTTTGGCCTTCTCTCGCTGAGAAAACACTATTTTTGACCAGTGATACAAAAATGCCATAACTTTTGTTCAAAGTGAGTTTTCAGTCAAGTTTCAACCTGAAAGC
Organism: Aulostomus chinensis; assembly: GCF_037954235.1. Taxonomy (NCBI): domain Eukaryota; kingdom Metazoa; phylum Chordata; class Actinopteri; order Syngnathiformes; family Aulostomidae; genus Aulostomus; species Aulostomus chinensis. Next base: position 33,089 of record NW_028234202.1, read on the forward strand.
ATAGAAAGATGCATAAACTTGAAGTTACAGCTTGATTTCAGTGAGTTTTCATCAAAATACAGGAGTTCTGCATGAAGTGTTCATTTTGGCCTTCTCTCGCTGAGAAAACACTATTTGTGACCTGTGATACAAAAATGCCATAACTTTTGTTCAAAGTGAGTTTTCAGTCAAGTTTCAACCTGAAAGCATAGAAAGATGCATAAACTTGAAGTTACAGCTTGATTTCAGTGAGTTTTCATCAAAATACAGGAGTTCTGCATGAAGTGTTCATTTTGGCCTTCTCTCGCTGAGAAAACGCAATTTGTGACCTGCGACACAGAACAGCCATAACTTTTGTTCAAAGTGAGTTTTCAGTCAAGTTTCAACCTGAAAGCATAGAAAGATGCATAAACTTGAAGTTACAGCTTGATTTCAGTGAGTTTTCATCAAAATACAGGAGTTCTGCATGAAGTGTTCATTTTGGCCTTCTCTCGCTGAGAAAACACTATTTGTGACCTGTGATACAAAAATGCCATAACTTTTGTTCAAAGTGAGTTTTCAGTCAAGTTTCAACCTGAAAGCATAGAAAGATGCATAAACTTGAAGTTACAGCTTGATTTCAGTGAGTTTTCATCAAAATACAGGAGTTCTGCATGAAGTGTTCATTTTGGCCTTCTCTCGCTGAGAAAACACTATTTGTGACCTGTGATACAAAAATGCCATAACTTTTTTAAAAGTGAGTTTTCAGTCAAGTTTCAACCTGAAAGCATAGAAAGATGCATAAACTTGAAGTTACAGCTTGATTTCAGTGAGTTTTCATCAAAATACAGGAGTTCTGCATGAAGTGTTCATTTTGGCCTTCTCTCGCTGAGAAAACGCTATTTGTGACCTGTGATACAAAAATGCCATAACTTTTGTTCAAAGTGAGTTTTCAGTCAAGTTTCAACCTGAAAGCATAGAAAGATGCATAAACTTGAAGTTACAGCTTGATTTCAGTGAGTTTTCATCAAAATACAGGAGTTCTGCATGAAGTGTTCATTTTGGCCTACTCTCGCTGAGAAAACACTATTTGTGACCTGTGATACAAAAATGCCATAACTTTTTTTAAAAGTGAGTTTTCAGTCAAGTTTCAACCTGAAAGCATAGAAAGATGCATAAACTTGAAGTTACAGCTTGATTTCAGTGAGTTTTCATGAAAATACAGGAGTTCTGCATGAAGTGTTCATTTTGGCCTTCTCTCGCTGAGAAAACACTATTTGTGACCTGTGATACAAAAATGCCATGACTTTTGTTCAAAGTGAGTTTTCAGTCAAGTTTCAACCTGAAAGCATAGAAAGATGCATAAAATTGAAGTTACAGCTTGATTTCAGTGAGTTTTCATCAAAATACAGGAGTTCTGCATGAAGTGTTCATTTTGGCCTTCTCTCGCTGAGAAAACACTATTTGTGACCTGTGATACAAAAATGCCATAACTTTTGTTCAAAGTGAGTTTTCAGTCAAGTTTCAACCTGAAAGCATAGAAAGATGCATAAACTTGAAGTTACAGCTTGATTTCAGTGAGTTTTCTTCAAAATACAGGAGTTCTGCATGAAGTGTTCATTTTGGCCTTCTCTCGCTGAGAAAACACTATTTGTGACCTGTGATACAAAAATGCCATAACTTTTGTTCAAAGTGAGTTTTCAGTCAAGTTTCAACCTGAAAGCATAGAAAGATGCATAAACTTGAAGTTACAGCTTGATTTCAGTGGGTTTTCATCAAAATACAGGAGTTCTGCATGAAGTGTTCATTTTGGCCTTCTCTCGCTGAGAAAACGCTATTTGTGACCTGTGATACAAAAATGCCATAACTTTTGTTCAAAGTGAGTTTTCAGTCAAGTTTCAACCTGAAAGCATAGAAAGATGCATCAACTTTAAGTTACAGCTTGATTTCAGTGAGTTTTCATCAAAATACAGGAGTTCTGCATGAAGTGTTCATTTTGGCCTTCTCTCGCTGAGAAAACACTATTTTTGACCAGTGATACAAAAATGCCATAACTTTTGTTCAAAGTGAGTTTTCAGTCAAGTTTCAACCTGAAAGCATAGAAAGATGCATAAACTTGAAGTTACAGCTTGATTTCAGTGAGTTTTCATCAAAATACAGGAGTTCTGCATGAAGTGTTCATTTTGGCCTTCTCTCGCTGAGAAAACGCTATTTGTGACCTGCGACACAGAACAGCCATAACTTTTGTTCAAAGTGAGTTTTCAGTCAAGTTTCAACCTGAAAGCATAGAAAGATGCATAAACATGAAGTTACAGCTTGATTTCTGTGAGTTTTCATCAAAATACAGGAGTTCTGCATGAAGTGTTCATTTTGGCCTTCTCTCGCTGAGAAAACACTATTTGTGACCTGCGACACAGAACAGCCATAACTTTTGTTCAAAGTGAGTTTTCAGTCAAGTTTCAACCTGAAAGCATAGAAAGATGCATAAACTTGAAGTTACAGCTTGATTTCAGTGAGTTTTCATCAAAATACAGGAGTTCTGCATGAAGTGTTCATTTTGGCCTACTCTCGCTGAGAAAACACTATTTGTGACCTGTGATACAAAAATGCCATAACTTTTTTTAAAAGTGAGTTTTCAGTCAAGTTTCAACCTGAAAGCATAGAAAGATGCATAAACTTGAAGTTACAGCTTGATTTCAGTGAGTTTTCATCAAAATACAGGAGTTCTGCATGAAGTGTTCATTTTGGCCTTCTCTCGCTGAGAAAACACTATTTGTGACCTGTGATACAAAAATGCCATAACTTTTTTTAAAAGTGAGTTTTCAGTCAAGTTTCAACCTGAAAGCATAGAAAGATGCATAAACTTGAAGTTACAGCTTGATTTCAGTGGGTTTTCATCAAAATACAGGAGTTCTGCATGAAGTGTTCATTTTGGCCTTCTCTCGCTGAGAAAACGCTATTTGTGACCTGTGATACAAAAATGCCATAACTTTTGTTCAAAGTGAGTTTTCAGTCAAGTTTCAACCTGAAAGCATAGAAAGATGCATCAACTTTAAGTTACAGCTTGATTTCAGTGAGTTTTCATCAAAATACAGGAGTTCTGCATGAAGTGTTCATTTTGGCCTTCTCTCGCTGAGAAAACGCTATTTGTGACCTGTGATACAAAAATGCCATAACTTTTGTTCAAAGTGAGTTTTCAGTCAAGTTTCAACCTGAAAGCATAGAAAGATGCATAAACTTGAAGTTACAGCTTGATTTCAGTGAGTTTTCATCAAAATACAGGAGTTCTGCATGAAGTGTTCATTTTGGCCTTCTCTCGCTGAGAAAACACTATTTTTGACCTGTGATACAAAAATGCCATAACTTTTGTTCAAAGTGAGTTTTCTGTCAAGTTTCAACCTGAAAGCATAGAAAGATGCATAAACTTGAAGTTACAGCTTGATTTCAGTGAGTTTTCATCAAAATACAGGAGTTCTGCATGAAGTGTTCATTTTGGCCTTCTCTCGCTGAGAAAACGCTATTTGTGACCTGCGACACAGAACAGCCATAACTTTTGTTCAAAGTGAGTTTTCAGTCAAGTTTCCACCTGAAAGCATAGAAAGATGCATAAACTTGAAGTTACAGCTTGATTTCAGTGAGTTTTCATCAAAATACAGGAGTTCTGCATGAAGTGTTCATTTTGGCCTTCTCTCGCTGAGAAAACACTATTTGTGACCTGTGATACAAAAATGCCATAACTTTTGTTCAAAGTGAGTTTTCAGTCAAGTTTCAACCTGAAAGCATAGAAAGATGCATAAACTTGAAGTTACAGCTTGATTTCAGTGAGTTTTCATCAAAATACAGGAGTTCTGCATGAAGTGTTCATTTTGGCCTTCTCTCGCTGAGAAAACACTATTTGTGACCTGTGATACAAAAATGCCATAACTTTTGTTCAAAGTGAGTTTTCAGTCAAGTTTCAACCTGAAAGCATAGAAAGATGCATAAACTTGAAGTTACAGCTTGATTTCAGTGAGTTTTCATCAAAATACAGGAGTTCTGCATGAAGTGTTCATTTTGGCCTTCTCTCGCTGAGAAAACACTATTTGTGACCTGTGATACAAAAATGCCATAACTTTTGTTCAAAGTGAGTTTTCAGTCAAGTTTCAACCTGAAAGCATAGAAAGATGCATAAACTTGAAGTTACAGCTTGATTTCAGTGAGTTTTCTTCAAAATACAGGAGTTCTGCATGAAGTGTTCATTTTGGCCTTCTCTCGCTGAGAAAACGCTATTTGTGACCTGCGACACAGAACAGCCATAACTTTTGTTCAAAGTGAGTTTTCAGTCAAGTTTCAACCTGAAAGCATAGAAAGATGCATAAACTTGAAGTTACAGCTTGATTTCAGTGAGTTTTCATCAAAATACAGGAGTTCTGCATGAAGTGTTCATTTTGGCCTTCTCTCGCTGAGAAAACACTATTTGTGACCTGTGATACAAAAATGCCATAACTTTTTTTAAAAGTGAGTTTTCAGTCAAGTTTCAACCTGAAAGCATAGAAAGATGCATAAACTTGAAGTTACAGCTTGATTTCAGTGAGTTTTCATCAAAATACAGGAGTTCTGCATGAAGTGTTCATTTTGGCCTTCTCTCGCTGAGAAAACACTATTTGTGACCTGTGATACAAAAATGCAATAACTTTTGTTCAAAGTGAGTTTTCAGTCAAGTTTCAACCTGAAAGCATAGAAAGATGCATAAACTTGAAGTTACAGCTTGATTTCAGTTAGTTTTCTTCAAAATACAGGAGTTCTGCATGAAGTGTTCATTTTGGCCTACTCTCGCTGAGAAAACACTATTTGTGACCTGTGATACAAAAATGCCTTAACTTTTGTTCAAAGTGAGTTTTCAGTCAAGTTTCAACCTGAAAGCATAGAAAGATGCATAAACTTGAAGTTACAGCTTGATTTCAGTGAGTTTTCATCAAAATACAGGAGTTCTGCATGAAGTGTTCATTTTGGCTTTCTCTCGCTGAGAAAACACTATTTGTGACCTGTGATACAAAAATGCAATAACTTTTGTTCAAAGTGAGTTTTCAGTCAAGTTTCAACCTGAAAGCATAGAAAGATGCATAAACTTGAAGTTACAGCTTGATTTCAGTGAGTTTTCTTCAAAATACAGGAGTTCTGCATGAAGTGTTCATTTTGGCCTTCTCTCGCTGAGAAAACGCAATTTGTGACCTGTGATACAAAAATGCCATAACTTTTGTTCAAAGTGAGTTTTCAGTCAAGTTTCAACCTGAAAGCATAGAAAGATGCATAAACTTGAAGTTACAGCTTGATTTCAGTGAGTTTTCATCAAAATACAGGAGTTCTGCATTAAGTGTTCATTTTGGCCTACTCTCGCTGAGAAAACACTATTTGTGACCTGTGATACAAAAATGCCATAACTTTTGTTCAAAGTGAGTTTTCAGTCAAGTTTCAACCTGAAAGCATAGAAAGATGCATAAACTTGAAGTTACAGCTTGATTTCAGTGAGTTTTCATCAAAATACAGGAGTTCTGCATGAAGTGTTCATTTTGGCCTTCTCTCGCTGAGAAAACGCTATTTGTGACCTGCGACACAGAACAGCCATAACTTTTGTTCAAAGTGAGTTTTCAGTCAAGTTTCAACCTGAAAGCATAGAAAGATGCATAAACATGAAGTTACAGCTTGATTTCAGTGAGTTTTCATCAAAATACAGGAGTTCTGCATGAAGTGTTCATTTTGGCCTTCTCTCGCTGAGAAAACACTATTTGTGACCTGCGACACAGAACAGCCATAACTTTTGTTCAAAGTGAGTTTTCAGTCAAGTTTCAACCTGAAAGCATAGAAAGATGCATCAACTTGAAGTTACAGCTTGATTTCAGTGAGTTTTCATCAAAATACAGGAGTTCTGCATGAAGTGTTCATTTTGGCCTTCTCTCGCTGAGAAAACACTATTTGTGACCTGTGATACAAAAATGCCATGACTTTTTTTAAAAGTGAGTTTTCAGTCAAGTTTCAACCTGAAAGCATAGAAAGATGCATAAACTTGAAGTTACAGCTTGATTTCAGTGAGTTTTCATCAAAATACAGGAGTTCTGCATGAAGTGTTCATTTTGGCCTTCTCTCGCTGAGAAAACACTATTTGTGACCTGTGATACAAAAATGCCATAACTTTTTTTAAAAGTGAGTTTTCAGTCAAGTTGCAACCTGAAAGCATAGAAAGATGCATAAACTTGAAGTTACAGCTTGATTTCAGTGAGTTTTCATCAAAATACAGGAGTTCTGCATGAAGTGTTCATTTTGGCCTTCTCTCGCTGAGAAAACGCTATTTGTGACCTGCGACACAGAACAGCCATAACTTTTGTTCAAAGTGAGTTTTCAGTCAAGTTTCAACCTGAAAGCATAGAAAGATGCATAAACATGAAGTTACAGCTTGATTTCAGTGAGTTTTCATCAAAATACAGGAGTTCTGCATGAAGTGTTCATTTTGGCCTTCTCTCGCTGAGAAAACACTATTTGTGACCTGCGACACAGAACAGCCATAACTTTTGTTCAAAGTGAGTTTTCAGTCAAGTTTCAACCTGAAAGCATAGAAAGATGCATAAACTTGAAGTTACAGCTTGATTTCAGTGAGTTTTCATCAAAATACAGGAGTTCTGCATGAAGTGTTCATTTTGGCCTTCTCTCGCTGAGAAAACACTAATTGTGACCTGTGATACAAAAATGCCATAACTTTTGTTCAAAGTGAGTTTTCAGTCAAGTTTCAACCTGAAAGCATAGAAAGATGCATAAAATTGAAGTTACAGCTTGATTTCAGTGAGTTTTCATCAAAATACAGGAGTTCTGCATGAAGTGTTCATTTTGGCCTTCTCTCGCTGAGAAAACACTATTTGTGACCTGTGATACAAAAATGCCATAACTTTTGTTCAAAGTGAGTTTTCAGTCAAGTTTCAACCTGAAAGCATAGAAAGATGCATAAACTTGAAGTTACAGCTTGATTTCAGTGAGTTTTCTTCAAAATACAGGAGTTCTGCATGAAGTGTTCATTTTGGCCTTCTCTCGCTGAGAAAACACTATTTGTGACCTGTGATACAAAAATGCCATAACTTTTGTTCAAAGTGAGTTTTCAGTCAAGTTTCAACCTGAAAGCATAGAAAGATGCATAAACTTGAAGTTACAGCTTGATTTCAGTGGGTTTTCATCAAAATACAGGAGTTCTGCATGAAGTGTTCATTTTGGCCTTCTCTCGCTGAGAAAACGCTATTTGTGACCTGTGATACAAAAATGCCATAACTTTTGTTCAAAGTGAGTTTTCAGTCAAGTTTCAACCTGAAAGCATAGAAAGATGCATAAACTTGAAGTTACAGCTTGATTTCAGTGAGTTTTCATCAAAATACAGGAGTTCTGCATGACGTGTTCATTTTGGCCTTCTCTCGCTGAGAAAACACTATTTTTGACCAGTGATACAAAATTGCCATAACTTTTGTTCAAAGTGAGTTTTCAGTCAAGTTTCAACCTGAAAGCATAGAAAGATGCATAAACTTGAAGTTACAGCTTGATTTCAGTTAGTTTTCATCAAAATACAGGAGTTCTGCATGAAGTGTTCATTTTGGCCTTCTCTCGCTGAGAAAACACTATTTGTGACCTGTGATACAAAAATGCCATAACTTTTGTTCAAAGTGAGTTTTCAGTCAAGTTTCAACCTGAAAGCATAGAAAGATGCATAAACTTGAAGTTACAGCTTGATTTCAGTGAGTTTTCATCAAAATACAGGAGTTCTGCATGAAGTGTTCATTTTGGCCTTCTCTCGCTGAGAAAACGCAATTTGTGACCTGCGACACAGAACAGCCATAACTTTTGTTCAAAGTGAGTTTTCAGTCAAGTTTCAACCTGAAAGCATAGAAAGATGCATAAACTTGAAGTTACAGCTTGATTTCAGTGAGTTTTCATCAAAATACAGGAGTTCTGCATGAAGTGTTCATTTTGGCCTTCTCTCGCTGAGAAAACACTATTTGTGACCTGTGATACAAAAATGCCATAACTTTTTTTAAAAGTGAGTTTTCAGTCAAGTTTCAACCTGAAAGCATAGAAAGATGCATAAACTTGAAGTTTCAGCTTGATTTCAGTGAGTTTTCATCAAAATACAGGAGTTCTGCATGAAGTGTTCATTTTGGCCTTCTCTCGCTGAGAAAACGCTATTTGTGACCTGCGACACAGAACAGCCATAACTTTTGTTCAAAGTGAGTTTTCAGTCAAGTTTCAACCTGAAAGCATAGAAAGATGCATAAACTTGAAGTTACAGCTTGATTTCAGTGAGTTTTCATCAAAATACAGGAGTTCTGCATGAAGTGTTCATTTTGGCCTTCTCTCGCTGAGAAAACACTATTTGTGACCTGTGATACAAAAATGCCATAACTTTTGTTCAAAGTGAGTTTTCAGTCAAGTTTCAACCTGAAAGCATAGAAAGATGCATAAACTTGAAGTTACAGCTTGATTTCAGTGAGTTTTCATCAAAATACAGGAGTTCTGCATGTAGTGTTCATTTTGGCCTTCTCTCGCTGAGAAAACACTATTTGTGACCTGTGTTACAAAAATGCAATAACTTTTGTTCAAAGTGAGTTTTCAGTCAAGTTTCAACCTGAAAGCATAGAAAGATGCATAAACTTGAAGTTACAGCTTGATTTCAGTGAGTTTTCTTCAAAATACAGGAGTTCTGCATGAAGTGTTCATTTTGGCCTTCTCTCGCTGAGAAAACGCTATTTGTGACCTGTGATACAAAAATGCCATAACTTTTGTTCAAAGTGAGTTTTCAGTCAAGTTTCAACCTGAAAGCATAGAAAGATGCATAAACTTGAAGTTACAGCTTGATTTCAGTGAGTTTTCATCAAAATACAGGAGTTCTGCATGAAGTGTTCATTTTGGCCTTCTCTCGCTGAGAAAACACTATTTGTGACATGCGACACAGAACAGCCATAACTTTTGTTCAAAGTGAGTTTTCAGTCAATTTTCAACCTGAAAGCATGGAAAGATGCATAAACTTGAAGTTACAGCTTGATTTCAGTGGGTTTTCATCAAAATACAGGAGTTCTGCATGAAGTGTTCATTTTGGCCTTCTCTCGCTGAGAAAACGCTATTTGTGACCTGTGATACAAAAATGCCATAACTTTTGTTCAAAGTGAGTTTTCAGTCAATTTTCAACCTGAAAGCATAGAAAGATGCATAAACTTGAAGTTACAGCTTGATTTCAGTGAGTTTTCATCAAAATACAGGAGTTCTGCATGAAGTGTTCATTTTGGCCTTCTCTCGCTGAGAAAACACTATTTGTGACCTGTGATACAAAAATGCCATAACTTTTGTTCAAAGTGAGTTTTCAGTCAAGTTTCAACCTGAAAGCATAGAAAGATGCATAAACTTGAAGTTTCAGCTTGATTTCAGTGAGTTTTCATCAAAATACAGGAGTTCTGCATGAAGTGTTCATTTTGGCCTTCTCTCGCTGAGAAAACACTATTTGTGACCTGTGATACAAAAATGCCATAATTTTGTTCAAAGTGAGTTTTCAGTCAAGTTTCAACCTGAAAGCATAGAAAGATGCATAAACTTGAAGTTACAGCTTCATTTCAGTGAGTTTTCATCAAAATACAGGAGTTCTGCATGAAGTGTTCATTTTGGCCTTCTCTCGCTGAGAAAACGCTATTTGTGACCTGCGACACAGAACAGCCATAACTTTTGTTCAAAGTGAGTTTTCAGTCAAGTTTCAACCTGAAAGCATAGAAAGATGCATAAACTTGAAGTTACAGCTTGATTTCAGTGAGCTTTCATCAAAATACAGGAGTTCTGCATGAAGTGTTCATTTTGGCCTTCTCTCGCTGAGAAAACACTATTTGTGACCTGCGACACAGAACAGCCATAACTTTTGTTCAAAGTGAGTTTTCAGTCAAGTTTCAACCTGAAAGCATAGAAAGATGCATAAACTTGAAGTTACAGCTTGATTTCAGTGAGTTTTCATCAAAATACAGGAGTTCTGCATGAAGTGTTCATTTTGGCCTTCTCTCGCTGAGAAAACACTATTTGTGACCTGTGATACAAAAATGCCATAACTTTTGTTCAAAGTGAGTTTTCAGTCAAGTTTCAACCTGAAAGCATAGAAAGATGCATAAACTTGAAGTTACAGCTTGATTTCAGTGAGTTTTCATCAAAATACAGGAGTTCTGCATGAAGTGTTCATTTTGGCCTTCTCTCGCTGAGAAAACACTATTTGTGACCTGTGTTACAAAAATGCAATAACTTTTGTTCAAAGTGAGTTTTCAGTCAAGTTTCAACCTGAAAGCATAGAAAGATGCATAAACTTGAAGTTACAGCTTGATTTCAGTGAGTTTTCATCAAAATACAGGAGTTCTGCATGAAGTGTTCATTTTGGCCTTCTCTCGCTGAGAAAACACTATTTGTGACCTGTGATACAAAAATGCCATAACTTTTGTTCAAAGTGAGTTTTCTGTCAAGTTTCAACCTGAAAGCATAGAAAGATGCATAAACTTGAAGTTACAGCTTGATTTCAGTGAGTTTTCATCAAAATACAGGAGTTCTGCATGAAGTGTTCATTTTGGCCTTCTCTCGCTGAGAAAACGCTATTTGTGACCTGCGACACAGAACAGCCATAACTTTTGTTCAAAGTGAGTTTTCAGTCAAGTTTCAACCTGAAAGCATAGAAAGATGCATAAACTTGAAGTTACAGCTTGATTTCAGTGAGTTTTCATCAAAATACAGGAGTTCTGCATGAAGTGTTCATTTTGGCCTTCTCTCGCTGAGAAAACACTATTTGTGACCTGTGATACAAAAATGCCATGACTTTTTTTAAAAGTGAGTTTTCAGTCAAGTTTCAACCTGAAAGCATAGAAAGATGCATAAACTTGAAGTTACAGCTTGATTTCAGTGAGTTTTCATCAAAATACAGGAGTTCTGCATGAAGTGTTCATTTTGGCCTTCTCTCGCTGAGAAAACACTATTTGTGACCTGTGATACAAAACAGCCATAACTTTTGTTCAAAGTGAGTTTTCAGTCAAGTTTCAACCTGAAAGCATAGAAAGATGCATAAACTTGAAGTTACAGCTTGATTTCAGTGAGCTTTCATCAAAATACAGGAGTTCTGAATGAAGTGTTCATTTTGGCCTTCTCTCGCTGAGAAAACACTATTTGTGACCTGCGACACAGAACAGCCATAACTTTTGTTCAAAGTGAGTTTTCAGTCAAGTTTCAACCTGAAAGCATAGAAAGATGCATAAACTTGAAGTTACAGCTTGATTTCAGTGAGTTTTCATCAAAATACAGGAGTTCTGCATGAAGTGTTCATTTTGGCCTTCTCTCGCTGAGAAAACACTATTTGTGACCTGTGATACAAAAATGCCATAACTTTTGTTCAAAGTGAGTTTTCAGTCAAGTTTCAACCTGAAAGCATAGAAAGATGCATAAACTTGAAGTTACAGCTTGATTTCAGTGAGTTTTCATCAAAATACAGGAGTTCTGCATGTAGTGTTCATTTTGGCCTTCTCTCGCTGAGAAAACACTATTTGTGACCTGTGTTACAAAAATGCAATAACTTTTGTTCAAAGTGAGTTTTCAGTCAAGTTTCAACCTGAAAGCATAGAAAGATGCATAAACTTGAAGTTACAGCTTGATTTCAGTGAGTTTTCTTCAAAATACAGGAGTTCTGCATGAAGTGTTCATTTTGGCCTTCTCTCGCTGAGAAAACGCTATTTGTGACCTGTGATACAAAAATGCCATAACTTTTGTTCAAAGTGAGTTTTCAGTCAAGTTTCAACCTGAAAGCATAGAAAGATGCATAAACTTGAAGTTACAGCTTGATTTCAGTGAGTTTTCATCAAAATACAGGAGTTCTGCATGAAGTGTTCATTTTGGCCTTCTCTCGCTGAGAAAACACTATTTGTGACCTGTGATACAAAAATGCCATAACTTTTGTTCAAAGTGAGTTTTCTGTCAAGTTTCAACCTGAAAGCATAGAAAGATGCATAAACTTGAAGTTACAGCTTGATTTCAGTGAGTTTTCATCAAAATACAGGAGTTCTGCATGAAGTGTTCATTTTGGCCTTCTCTCGCTGAGAAAACACTATTTGTGACCTGTGATACAAAAATGCCATGACTTTTTTTCAAAGTGAGTTTTCAGTCAAGTTTCAACCTGAAAGCATAGAAAGATGCATAAACTTGAAGTTACAGCTTGATTTCAGTGAGTTTTCATCAAAATACAGGAGTTCTGCATGAAGTGTTCATTTTGGCCTTCTCTCGCTGAGAAAACACTATTTGTGACCTGTGATACAAAAATGCCATAACTTTTTTTAAAAGTGAGTTTTCAGTCAAGTTTCAACCTGAAAGCATAGAAAGATGCATAAACTTGAAGTTACAGCTTGATTTCAGTGGGTTTTCATCAAAATACAGGAGTTCTGCATGAAGTGTTCATTTTGGCCTTCTCTCGCTGAGAAAACGCTATTTGTGACCTGTGATACAAAAATGCCATAACTTTTGTTCAAAGTGAGTTTTCAGTCAAGTTTCAACCTGAAAGCATAGAAAGATGCATCAACTTGAAGTTACAGCTTGATTTCAGTGAGTTTTCATCAAAATACAGGAGTTCTGCATGAAGTGTTCATTTTGGCCTTCTCTCGCTGAGAAAACGCTATTTGTGACCTGCGACACAGAACAGCCATAACTTTTGTTCAAAGTGAGTTTTCAGTCAAGTTTCAACCTGAAAGCATAGAAAGATGCATAAACTTGAAGTTACAGCTTGATTTCAGTGAGTTTTCATCAAAATACAGGAGTTCTGCATGAAGTGTTCATTTTGGCCTTCTCTCGCTGAGAAAACACTATTTGTGACCTGTGTTACAAAAATGCAATAACTTTTGTTCAAAGTGAGTTTTCAGTCAAGTTTCAACCTGAAAGCATAGAAAGATGCATAAACTTGAAGTTACAGCTTGATTTCAGTGAGTTTTCATCAAAATACAGGAGTTCTGCATGAAGTGTTCATTTTGGCCTTCTCTCGCTGAGAAAACACTATTTGTGACCTGTGATACAAAAATGCCATAACTTTTGTTCAAAGTGAGTTTTCTGTCAAGTTTCAACCTGAAAGCATAGAAAGATGCATAAACTTGAAGTTACAGCTTGATTTCAGTGAGTTTTCATCAAAATACAGGAGTTCTGCATGAAGTGTTCATTTTGGCCTTCTCTCGCTGAGAAAACACTATTTGTGACCTGTGATACAAAAATGCCATAACTTTTGTTCAAAGTGAGTTTTCAGTCAAGTTTCAACCTGAAAGCATAGAAAGATGCATAAACTTGAAGTTACAGCTTGATTTCAGTGAGTTTTCATCAAAATACAGGAGTTCTGCATGAAGTGTTCATTTTGGCCTTCTCTCGCTGAGAAAACACTATTTGTGACCTGTGATACAAAAATGCCATAACTTTTGTTCAAAGTGAGTTTTCAGTCAAGTTTCAACCTGAAAGCATAGAAAGATGCATAAACTTGAAGTTACAGCTTGATTTCAGTGGGTTTTCATCAAAATACAGGAGTTCTGCATGAAGTGTTCATTTTGGCCTTCTCTCGCTGAGAAAACGCTATTTGTGACCTGTGATACAAAAATGCCATAACTTTTGTTCAAAGTGAGTTTTCAGTCAAGTTTCAACCTGAAAGCACAGAAAGATGCATAAACTTGAAGTTACAGCTTGATTTCAGTGAGTTTTCATCAAAATACAGGAGTTCTGCATGAAGTGTTCATTTTGGTCTTCTCTCGCTGAGAAAACACTATTTGTGACCTGTGATACAAAAATGCCATAACTTTTGTTCAAAGTGAGTTTTCAGTCAAGTTTCAACCTGAAAGCATAGAAAGATGCATAAACTCAAAGTTACAGCTTGATTTCAGTGGGTTTTCATCAAAATACAGGAGTTCTGCATGAAGTGTTCATTTTGGCCTTCTCTCGCTGAGAAAACGCTATTTGTGACCTGTGATACAAAAATGCCATAACTTTTGTTCAAAGTGAGTTTTCAGTCAAGTTGCAACCTGAAAGCATAGAAAGATGCATAAACTTTAAGTTACAGCTTGATTTCAGTGTGTTTTCATCAAAATACAGGAGTTCTGCATGAAGTGTTCATTTTGGCCTTCTCTCGCTGAGAAAACACTATTTGTGACCTGTGATACAAAAATGCCATAACTTTTGTTCAAAGTGAGTTTTCAGTCAAGTTTCAACCTGAAAGCATAGAAAGATGCATAAACTTGAAGTTACAGCTTGATTTCAGTGAGTTTTCATCAAAATACAGGAGTTCTGCATGAAGTGTTCATTTTGGCCTTCTCTCGCTGAGAAAACACTATTTTTGACCTGTGATACAAAAATGCCATAACTTTTGTTCAAAGTGAGTTTTCAGTCAAGTTTCAACCTGAAAGCATAGAAAGATGCATCAACTTGAAGTTACAGCTTGATTTCAGTGAGTTTTCATCAAAATACAGGAGTTCTGCATGAAGTGTTCATTTTGGCCTTCTCTCGCTGAGAAAACACTATTTGTGACCTGCGACACAGAACAGCCATAACTTTTGTTCAAAGTGAGTTTTCAGTCAAGTTTCAACCTGAAAGCATAGAAAGATGCATAAACTTGAAGTTACAGCTTGATTTCAGTGAGTTTTCATCAAAATACAGGAGTTCTGCATGAAGTGTTCATTTTGGCCTTCTCTCGCTGAGAAAACACTATTTGTGACCTGTGATACAAAAATGCCATAACTTTTTTTAAAAGTGAGTTTTCAGTCACATTTCAACCTGAAAGCATAGAAAGATGTATAAACTTGAAGTTACAGCTTGATTTCAGTGAGTTTTCATCAAAATACAGGAGTTCTGCATGAAGTGTTCATTTTGGCCTTCTCTCGCTGAGAAAACGCTATTTGTGACCTGCGACACAGAACAGCCATAACTTTTGTTCAAAGTGAGTTTTCAGTCAAGTTTCAACCTGAAAGCATAGAAAGATGCATCAACTTGAAGTTACAGCTTGATTTCAGTGAGTTTTCATCAAAATACAGGAGTTCTGCATGTAGTGTTCATTTTGGCCTTCTCTCGCTGAGAAAACACTATTTGTGACCTGTGTTACAAAAATGCAATAACTTTTGTTCAAAGTGAGTTTTCAGTCAAGTTTCAACCTGAAAGCATAGAAAGATGCATAAACTTGAAGTTACAGCTTGATTTCAGTGAGCTTTCATCAAAATACAGGAGTTCTGCATGAAGTGTTCATTTTGGCCTTCTCTCGCTGAGAAAACACTATTTGTGACCTGCGACACAGAACAGCCATAACTTTTGTTCAAAGTGAGTTTTCAGTCAAGTTTCAACCTGAAAGCATAGAAAGATGCATAAACTTGAAGTTACAGCTTGATTTCAGTGAGTTTTCATCAAAATACAGGAGTTCTGCATGAAGTGTTCATTTTGGCCTTCTCTCGCTGAGAAAACACTATTTGTGACCTGTGATACAAAAATGCCATAACTTTTGTTCAAAGTGAGTTTTCAGTCAAGTTTCAACCTGAAAGCATAGAAAGATGCATAAACTTGAAGTTACAGCTTGATTTCAGTGAGTTTTCTTCAAAATACAGGAGTTCTGCATGAAGTGTTCATTTTGGCCTTCTCTCGCTGAGAAAACGCTATTTGTGACCTGTGATACAAAAATGCCATAACTTTTGTTCAAAGTGAGTTTTCAGTCAAGTTTCAACCTGAAAGCATAGAAAGATGCATAAACTTGAAGTTACAGCTTGATTTCAGTGAGTTTTCATCAAAATACAGGAGTTCTGCATGAAGTGTTCATTTTGGCCTTCTCTCGCTGAGAAAACACTATTTGTGACCTGTGATACAAAAATGCCATAACTTTTGTTCAAAGTGAGTTTTCTGTCAAGTTTCAACCTGAAAGCATAGAAAGATGCATAAACTTGAAGTTACAGCTTGATTTCAGTGAGTTTTCATCAAAATACAGGAGTTCTGCATGAAGTGTTCATTTTGGCCTTCTCTCGCTGAGAAAACACTATTTGTGACCTGTGATACAAAAATGCCATGACTTTTTTTAAAAGTGAGTTTTCAGTCAAGTTTCAACCTGAAAGCATAGAAAGATGCATAAACTTGAAGTTACAGCTTGATTTCAGTGAGTTTTCATCAAAATACAGGAGTTCTGCATGAAGTGTTCATTTTGGCCTTCTCTCGCTGAGAAAACACTATTTGTGACCTGTGATACAAAAATGCCATAACTTTTTTTAAAAGTGAGTTTTCAGTCAAGTTTCAACCTGAAAGCATAGAAAGATGCATAAACTTGAAGTTACAGCTTGATTTCAGTGGGTTTTCATCAAAATACAGGAGTTCTGCATGAAGTGTTCATTTTGGCCTTCTCTCGCTGAGAAAACGCTATTTGTGACCTGTGATACAAAAATGCCATAACTTTTGTTCAAAGTGAGTTTTCAGTCAAGTTTCAACCTGAAAGCATAGAAAGATGCATAAACTTGAAGTTACAGCTTGATTTCAGTGAGTTTTCATCAAAATACAGGAGTTCTGCATGAAGTGTTCATTTTGGCCTTCTCTCGCTGAGAAAACACTATTTGTGACCTGTGATACAAAAATGCCATAACTTTTGTTCAAAGTGAGTTTTCAGTCAAGTTTCAACCTGAAAGCATAGAAAGATGCATAAACTTGAAGTTACAGCTTGATTTCAGTGAGTTTTCATCAAAATACAGGAGTTCTGCATGAAGTGTTCATTTTGGCCTTCTCTCGCTGAGAAAACACTATTTTTGACCTGTGATACAAAAATGCCATAACTTTTGTTCAAAGTGAGTTTTCTGTCAAGTTTCAACCTGAAAGCATAGAAAGATGCATAAACTTGAAGTTACAGCTTGATTTCAGTAAGTTTTCATCAAAATACAGGAGTTCTGCATGAAGTGTTCATTTTGGCCTTCTCTCGCTGAGAAAACGCTATTTGTGACCTGCGACACAGAACAGCCATAACTTTTGTTCAAAGTGAGTTTTCAGTCAAGTTTCAACCTGAAAGCATAGAAAGATGCATAAACTTGAAGTTACAGCTTGATTTCAGTGAGTTTTCATCAAAATACAGGAGTTCTGCATGAAGTGTTCATTTTGGCCTTCTCTCGCTGAGAAAACACTATTTGTGACCTGTGATACAAAAATGCCATAACTTTGGTTCAAAGTGAGTTTTCAGTCAAGTTTCAACCTGAAAGCATAGAAAGATGCATAAACTTGAAGTTACAGCTTGATTTCAGTGAGTTTTCATCAAAATACAGGAGTTCTGCATGAAGTGTTCATTTTGGCCTTCTCTCGCTGAGAAAACGCTATTTGTGACCTGCGACACAGAACAGCCATAACTTTTGTTCAAAGTGAGTTTTCAGTCAAGTTTCAACCTGAAAGCATAGAAAGATGCATCAACTTGAAGTTACAGCTTGATTTCAGTGAGTTTTCATCAAAATACAGGAGTTCTGCATGAAGTGTTCATTTAGGCCTTCTCTCGCTTAGAAAACACTCTTTGTGACCTGTGATACAAAAATGCCATAACTTTTTTTAAAAGTGAGTTTTCAGTCAAGTTTCAACCTGAAAGCATAGAAAGATGCATAAACTTGAAGTTACAGCTTGATTTCAGTGAGTTTTCATCAAAATACAGGAGTTCTGCATGAAGTGTTCATTTTGGCCTTCTCTCGCTGAGAAAACACTATTTGTGACCTGTGATACAAAAATGCCATAACTTTTGTTCAAAGTGAGTTTTCAGTCAAGTTTCAACCTGAAAGCATAGAAAGATGCATAAACTTGAAGTTACAGCTTGATTTCAGTGGGTTTTCATCAAAATACAGGAGTTCTGCATGAAGTGTTCATTTTGGCCTTCTCTCGCTGAGAAAACGCTATTTTTGACCTGTGATACAAAAATGCCATAACTTTTGTTCAAAGTGAGTTTTCAGTCAAGTTTCAACCTGAAAGCATAGAAAGATGCATAAACTTGAAGTTACAGCTTGATTTCAGTGAGTTTTCATCAAAATACAGGAGTTCTGCATGAAGTGTTCATTTTGGCCTTCTCTCGCTGAGAAAACACTATTTGTGACCTGTGATACAAAAATGCCATAACTTTTGTTCAAAGTGAGTTTTCAGTCAAGTTTCAACCTGAAAGCATAGAAAGATGCATAAACTTGAAGTTACAGCTTGATTTCAGTGAGTTTTCATCAAAATACAGGAGTTCTGGATGAAGTGTTCATTTTGGCCTTCTCTCGCTGAGAAAACACTATTTGTGACCTGTGATACAAAAATGCCATAACTTTTGTTCAAAGTGAGTTTTCAGTCAAGTTTCAACCTGAAAGCATAGAAAGATGCATAAACTTGAAGTTACAGCTTGATTTCAGTGGGTTTTCATCAAAATACAGGAGTTCTGCATGAAGTGTTCATTTTGGCCTTCTCTCGCTGAGAAAACGCTATTTGTGACCTGTGATACAAAAATGCCATAACTTTTGTTCAAAGTGAGTTTTCAGTCAAGTTTCAACCTGAAAGCATAGAAAGATGCATAAACTTGAAGTTACAGCTTGATTTCAGTGAGTTTTCATCAAAATACAGGAGTTCTGCATGAAGTGTTCATTTTGGCCTTCTCTCGCTGAGAAAACACTATTTGTGACCTGTGATACAAAAATGCCATAACTTTTGTTCAAAGTGAGTTTTCAGTCAAGTTTCAACCTGAAAGCATAGAAAGATGCATAAACTTGAAGTTACAGCTTGATTTCAGTGAGTTTTCATCAAAATACAGGAGTTCTGCATGAAGTGTTCATTTTGGCCTTCTCTCGCTGAGAAAACACTATTTTTGACCTGTGATACAAAAATGCCATAACTTTTGTTCAAAGTGAGTTTTCAGTCAAGTTTCAACCTGAAAGCATAGAAAGATGTATAAACTTGAAGTTACAGCTTGATTTCAGTGAGTTTTCATCAAAATACAGGAGTTCTGCATGAAGTGTTCATTTTGGCCTTCTCTCGCTGAGAAAACACTATTTGTGACATGCGACACAGAACAGCCATAACTTTTGTTCAAAGTGAGTTTTCAGTCAAGTTTCAACCTGAAAGCATAGAAAGATGCATAAACTTGAAGTTACAGCTTGATTTCAGTGAGTTTTCATCAAAATACAGGAGTTCTGCATGAAGTGTTCATTTTGGCCTTCTCTCGCTGAGAAAACACTATTTGTGACATGCGACACAGAACAGCCATAACTTTTGTTCAAAGTGAGTTTTCAGTCAATTTTCAACCTGAAAGCATAGAAAGATGCATAAACTTGAAGTTACAGCTTGATTTCAGTGAGTTTTCATCAAAATACAGGAGTTCTGCATGAAGTGTTCATTTTGGCCTTCTCTCGCTGAGAAAACACTATTTGTGACCTGTGATACAAAAATGCCATAACTTTTGTTCAAAGTGAGTTTTCAGTCAAGTTTCAACCTGAAAGCATAGAAAGATGCATAAACTTGAAGTTTCAGCTTGATTTCAGTGAGTTTTCATCAAAATACAGGAGTTCTGCATGAAGTGTTCATTTTGGCCTTCTCTCGCTGAGAAAACACTATTTGTGACCTGTGATACAAAAATGCCACAATTTTGTTCAAAGTGAGTTTTCAGTCAAGTTTCAACCTGAAAGCATAGAAAGATGCATAAACTTGAAGTTACAGCTTGATTTCAGTGAGTTTTCATCAAAATACAGGAGTTCTGCATGAAGTGTTCATTTTGGCCTTCTCTCGCTGAGAAAACGCTATTTGTGACCTGCGACACAGAACAGCCATAACTTTTGTTCAAAGTGAGTTTTCAGTCAAGTTTCAACCTGAAAGCATAGAAAGATGCATAAACTTGAAGTTACAGCTTGATTTCAGTGAGCTTTCATCAAAATACAGGAGTTCTGCATGAAGTGTTCATTTTGGCCTTCTCTCGCTGAGAAAACACTATTTGTGACCTGCGACACAGAACAGCCATAACTTTTGTTCAAAGTGAGTTTTCAGTCAAGTTTCAACCTGAAAGCATAGAAAGATGCATAAACTTGAAGTTACAGCTTGATTTCAGTGGGTTTTCATCAAAATACAGGAGTTCTGCATGAAGTGTTCATTTTGGCCTTCTCTCGCTGAGAAAACGCTATTTGTGACCTGTGATACAAAAATGCCATAACTTTTGTTCAAAGTGAGTTTTCAGTCAAGTTTCAACCTGAAAGCATAGAAAGATGCATAAACTTGAAGTTACAGCTTGATTTCAGTGAGTTTTCATCAAAATACAGGAGTTCTGCATGAAGTGTTCATTTTGGCCTTCTCTCGCTGAGAAAACACTATTTGTGACCTGTGATACAAAAATGCCATAACTTTTGTTCAAAGTGAGTTTTCAGTCAAGTTTCAACCTGAAAGCATAGAAAGATGCATAAACTTGAAGTTTCAGCTTGATTTCAGTGAGTTTTCATCAAAATACAGGAGTTCTGCATGAAGTGTTCATTTTGGCCTTCTCTCGCTGAGAAAACACTATTTGTGACCTGTGATACAAAAATGCCATAATTTTGTTCAAAGTGAGTTTTCAGTCAAGTTTCAACCTGAAAGCATAGAAAGATGCATAAACTTGAAGTTACAGCTTGATTTCAGTGAGTTTTCATCAAAATACAGGAGTTCTGCATGAAGTGTTCATTTTGGCCTTCTCTCGCTGAGAAAACGCTATTTGTGACCTGCGACACAGAACAGCCATAACTTTTGTTCAAAGTGAGTTTTCAGTCAAGTTTCAACCTGAAAGCATAGAAAGATGCATAAACTTGAAGTTACAGCTTGATTTCAGTGAGCTTTCATCAAAATACAGGAGTTCTGCATGAAGTGTTCATTTTGGCCTTCTCTCGCTGAGAAAACACTATTTGTGACCTGCGACACAGAACAGCCATAACTTTTGTTCAAAGTGAGTTTTCAGTCAAGTTTCAACCTGAAAGCATAGAAAGATGCATAAACTTTAAGTTACAGCTTGATTTCAGTGAGTTTTCATCAAAATACAGGAGTTCTGCATGAAGTGTTCATTTTGGCCTTCTCTCGCTGAGAAAACACTATTTGTGACCTGTGATACAAAAATGCCATAACTTTTGTTCAAAGTGAGTTTTCAGTCAAGTTTCAACCTGAAAGCATAGAAAGATGCATAAACTTGAAGTTACAGCTTGATTTCAGTGAGTTTTCATCAAAATACAGGAGTTCTGCATGAAGTGTTCATTTTGGCCTTCTCTCGCTGAGAAAACACTATTTGTGACCTGTGTTACAAAAATGCAATAACTTTTGTTCAAAGTGAGTTTTCAGTCAAGTTTCAACCTGAAAGCATAGAAAGATGCATAAACTTGAAGTTACAGCTTGATTTCAGTGAGTTTTCATCAAAATACAGGAGTTCTGCATGAAGTGTTCATTTTGGCCTTCTCTCGCTGAGAAAACACTATTTGTGACCTGTGATACAAAAATGCCATAACTTTTGTTCAAAGTGAGTTTTCTGTAAAGTTTCAACCTGAAAGCATAGAAAGATGCATAAACTTGAAGTTACAGCTTGATTTCAGTGAGTTTTCATCAAAATACAGGAGTTCTGCATGAAGTGTTCATTTTGGCCTTCTCTCGCTGAGAAAACGCTATTTGTGACCTGCGACACAGAACAGCCATAACTTTTGTTCAAAGTGAGTTTTCAGTCAAGTTTCAACCTGAAAGCATAGAAAGATGCATAAACTTGAAGTTACAGCTTGATTTCAGTGAGTTTTCATCAAAATACAGGAGTTCTGCATGAAGTGTTCATTTTGGCCTTCTCTCGCTGAGAAAACACTATTTGTGACCTGTGATACAAAAATGCCATGACTTTTTTTAAAAGTGAGTTTTCAGTCAAGTTTCAACCTGAAAGCATAGAAAGATGCATAAACTTGAAGTTACAGCTTGATTTCAGTGAGTTTTCATCAAAATACAGGAGTTCTGCATGAAGTGTTCATTTTGGCCTTCTCTCGCTGAGAAAACACTATTTGTGACCTGTGATACAAAACAGCCATAACTTTTGTTCAAAGTGAGTTTTCAGTCAAGTTTCAACCTGAAAGCATAGAAAGATGCATAAACTTGAAGTTACAGCTTGATTTCAGTGAGCTTTCATCAAAATACAGGAGTTCTGCATGAAGTGTTCATTTTGGCCTTCTCTCGCTGAGAAAACACTATTTGTGACCTGCGACACAGAACAGCCATAACTTTTGTTCAAAGTGAGTTTTCAGTCAAGTTTCAACCTGAAAGCATAGAAAGATGCATAAACTTGAAGTTACAGCTTGATTTCAGTGAGTTTTCATCAAAATACAGGAGTTCTGCATGAAGTGTTCATTTTGGCCTTCTCTCGCTGAGAAAACAATATTTGTGACCTGTGATACAAAAATGCCATAACTTTTGTTCAAAGTGAGTTTTCAGTCAAGTTTCAACCTGAAAGCATAGAAAGATGCATAAACTTGAAGTTACAGCTTGATTTCAGTGAGTTTTCATCAAAATACAGGAGTTCTGCATGTAGTGTTCATTTTGGCCTTCTCTCGCTGAGAAAACACTATTTGTGACCTGTGTTACAAAAATGCAATAACTTTTGTTCAAAGTGAGTTTTCAGTCAAGTTTCAACCTGAAAGCATAGAAAGATGCATAAACTTGAAGTTACAGCTTGATTTCAGTGAGTTTTCTTCAAAATACAGGAGTTCTGCATGAAGTGTTCATTTTGGCCTTCTCTCGCTGAGAAAACGCTATTTGTGACCTGTGATACAAAAATGCCATAACTTTTGTTCAAAGTGAGTTTTCAGTCAAGTTTCAACCTGAAAGCATAGAAAGATGCATAAACTTGAAGTTACAGCTTGATTTCAGTGAGTTTTCATCAAAATACAGGAGTTCTGCATGAAGTGTTCATTTTGGCCTTCTCTCGCTGAGAAAACACTATTTGTGACCTGTGATACAAAAATGCCATAACTTTTGTTCAAAGTGAGTTTTCTGTCAAGTTTCAACCTGAAAGCATAGAAAGATGCATAAACTTGAAGTTACAGCTTGATTTCAGTGAGTTTTCATCAAAATACAGGAGTTCTGCATGAAGTGTTCATTTTGGCCTTCTCTCGCTGAGAAAACGCTATTTGTGACCTGCGACACAGAAAAGCCATAACTTTTGTTCAAAGTGAGTTTTCAGTCAAGTTTCAACCTGAAAGCATAGAAAGATGCATAAACTTGAAGTTACAGCTTGATTTCAGTGAGTTTTCATCAAAATACAGGAGTTCTGCATGAAGTGTTCATTTTGGCCTTCTCTCGCTGAGAAAACACTATTTGTGACCTGTGATACAAAAATGCCATGACTTTTTTTAAAAGTGAGTTTTCAGTCAAGTTTCAACCTGAAAGCATAGAAAGATGCATAAACTTGAAGTTACAGCTTGATTTCAGTGAGTTTTCATCAAAATACAGGAGTTCTGCATGAAGTGTTCATTTTGGCCTTCTCTCGCTGAGAAAACACTATTTGTGACCTGTGATACAAAAATGCCATAACTTTTTTTAAAAGTGAGTTTTCAGTCAAGTTTCAACCTGAAAGCATAGAAAGATGCATAAACTTGAAGTTACAGCTTGATTTCAGTGGGTTTTCATCAAAATACAGGAGTTCTGCATGAAGTGTTCATTTTGGCCTTCTCTCGCTGAGAAAACGCTATTTGTGACCTGTGATACAAAAATGCCATAACTTTTGTTCAAAGTGAGTTTTCAGTCAAGTTTCAACCTGAAAGCATAGAAAGATGCATCAACTTGATGTTACAGCTTGATTTCAGTGAGTTTTCATCAAAATACAGGAGTTCTGCATGAAGTGTTCATTTTGGCCTTCTCTCGCTGAGAAAACACTATTTGTGACCTGTGATACAAAAATGCCATAACTTTTGTTCAAAGTGAGTTTTCAGTCAAGTTTCAACCTGAAAGCATAGAAAGATGCATAAACTTGAAGTTATAGCTTGATTTCAGTGAGTTTTCATCAAAATACAGGAGTTCTGCATGAAGTGTTCATTTCGGCCTTCTCTCGCTGAGAAAACACTATTTTTGACCTGTGATACAAAAATGCCATAACTTTTGTTCAAAGTGAGTTTTCTGTCAAGTTTCAACCTGAAAGCATAGAAAGATGCATAAACTTGAAGTTACAGCTTGATTTCAGTAAGTTTTCATCAAAATACAGGAGTTCTGCATGAAGTGTTCATTTTGGCCTTCTCTCGCTGAGAAAACGCTATTTGTGACCTGCGACACAGAACAGCCATAACTTTTGTTCAAAGTGAGTTTTCAGTCAAGTTTCAACCTGAAAGCATAGAAAGATGCATAAACTTGAAGTTACAGCTTGATTTCAGTGAGTTTTCATCAAAATACAGGAGTTCTGCATGAAGTGTTCATTTTGGCCTTCTCTCGCTGAGAAAACGCTATTTGTGACCTGCGACACAGAACAGCCATAACTTTTGTTCAAAGTGAGTTTTCAGTCAAGTTTCAACCTGAAAGCATAGAAAGATGCATAAACTTGAAGTTACAGCTTGATTTCAGTGAGCTTTCATCAAAATACAGGAGTTCTGCATGAAGTGTTCATTTTGGCCTTCTCTCGCTGAGAAAACACTATTTGTGACCTGCGACACAGAACAGCCATAACTTTTGTTCAAAGTGAGTTTTCAGTCAAGTTTCAACCTGAAAGCATAGAAAGATGCATAAACTTGAAGTTACAGCTTGATTTCAGTGAGTTTTCATCAAAATACAGGAGTTCTGCATGAAGTGTTCATTTTGGCCTTCTCTCGCTGAGAAAACACTATTTGTGACCTGTGATACAAAAATGCCATAACTTTTGTTCAAAGTGAGTTTTCAGTCAAGTTTCAACCTGAAAGCATAGAAAGATGCATAAACTTGAAGTTACAGCTTGATTTCAGTGAGTTTTCATCAAAATACAGGAGTTCTGCATGAAGTGTTCATTTTGGCCTTCTCTCGCTGAGAAAACACTATTTGTGACCTGTGTTACAAAAATGCAATAACTTTTGTTCAAAGTGAGTTTTCAGTCAAGTTTCAACCTGAAAGCATAGAAAGATGCATAAACTTGAAGTTACAGCTTGATTTCAGTGAGTTTTCTTCAAAATACAGGAGTTCTGCATGAAGTGTTCATTTTGGCCTTCTCTCGCTGAGAAAACGCTATTTGTGACCTCTGATACAAAAATGCCATAACTTTTGTTCAAAGTGAGTTTTCAGTCAAGTTTCAACCTGAAAGCATAGAAAGATGCATAAACTTGAAGTTACAGCTTGATTTCAGTGAGTTTTCATCAAAATACAGGAGTTCTGCATGAAGTGTTCATTTTGGCCTTCTCTCGCTGAGAAAACACTATTTGTGACCTGTGATACAAAAATGCCATAACTTTTGTTCAAAGTGAGTTTTCTGTCAAGTTTCAACCTGAAAGCATAGAAAGATGCATAAACTTGAAGTTACAGCTTGATTTCAGTGGGTTTTCATCAAAATACAGGAGTTCTGCATGAAGTGTTCATTTTGGCCTTCTCTCGCTGAGAAAACGCTATTTGTGACCTGCGACACAGAACAGCCATAACTTTTGTTCAAAGTGAGTTTTCAGTCAAGTTTCAACCTGAAAGCATAGAAAGATGCATAAACTTGAAGTTACAGCTTGATTTCAGTGAGTTTTCTTCAAAATACAGGAGTTCTGCATGAAGTGTTCATTTTGGCCTTCTCTCGCTGAGAAAACGCTATTTGTGACCTGTGATACAAAAATGCCATAACTTTTGTTCAAAGTGAGTTTTCAGTCAAGTTTCAACCTGAAAGCATAGAAAGATGCATAAACTTGAAGTTACAGCTTGATTTCAGTGAGTTTTCATCAAAATACAGGAGTTCTGCATGAAGTGTTCATTTTGGCCTTCTCTCGCTGAGAAAACACTATTTGTGACCTGTGATACAAAAATGCCATAACTTTTGTTCAAAGTGAGTTTTCTGTCAAGTTTCAACCTGAAAGCATAGAAAGATGCATAAACTTGAAGTTACAGCTTGATTTCAGTGAGTTTTCATCAAAATACAGGAGTTCTGCATGAAGTGTTCATTTTGGCCTTCTCTCGCTGAGAAAACACTATTTGTGACCTGTGATACAAAAATGCCATAACTTTTGTTCAAAGTGAGTTTTCAGTCAAGTTTCAACCTGAAAGCATAGAAAGATGCATAAACTTGAAGTTACAGCTTGATTTCAGTGAGTTTTCATCAAAATACAGGAGTTCTGCATGAAGTGTTCATTTTGGCCTTCTCTCGCTGAGAAAACGCTATTTGTGACCTGCGACACAGAACAGCCATAACTTTTGTTCAAAGTGAGTTTTCTGTCAAGTTTCAACCTGAAAGCATAGAAAGATGCATAAACTTGAAGTTACAGCTTGATTTCAGTGAGTTTTCATCAAAATACAGTAGTTCTGCATGAAGTGTTCATTTTGGCCTTCTCTTTCTGAGAAAACACTATTTTTGACCTGTGATACAAAAATGCCATAACTTTTGTTCAAAGTGAGTTTTCAGTCAAGTTTCAACCTGAAAGCATAGAAAGATGCATAAACTTGAAGTTACAGCTTGATTTCAGTGAGTTTTCATCAAAATACAGGAGTTCTGCATGAAGTGTTCATTTTGGCCTTCTCTCGCTGAGAAAACGCTATTTGTGACCTGCGACACAGAACAGCCATAACTTTTGTTCAGAGTGAGTTTTCAGTCAAGTTTCAACCTGAAAGCATAGAAAGATGCATAAACTTGAAGTTACAGCTTGATTTCAGTGAGTTTTCATCAAAATACAGGAGTTCTGCATGAAGTGTTCATTTTGGCCTTCTCTCGCTGAGAAAACACTATTTGTGACCTGTGATACAAAAATGCCATAACTTTTTTTAAAAGTGAGTTTTCAGTCAAGTTTCAACCTGAAAGCATAGAAAGATGCATAAACTTGAAGTTACAGCTTGATTTCAGTGAGTTTTCATCAAAATACAGGAGTTCTGCATGAAGTGTTCATTTTGGCCTTCTCTCGCTGAGAAAACACTATTTGTGACCTGTGATACAAAAATGCCATAACTTTTGTTCAAAGTGAGTTTTCAGTCAAGTTTCAACCTGAAAGCATAGAAAGATGCATAAACTTGAAGTTACAGCTTGATTTCAGTGGGTTTTCATCAAAATACAGGAGTTCTGCATGAAGTGTTCATTTTGGCCTTCTCTCGCTGAGAAAACACTATTTGTGACCTGTGATACAAAAATGCCATAACTTTTGTTCAAAGTGAGTTTTCAGTCAAGTTTCAACCTGAAAGCATAGAAAGATGCATAAACTTGAAGTTACAGCTTGATTTCAGTGAGTTTTCATCAAAATACAGGAGTTCTGCATGAAGTGTTCATTTTGGCCTTCTCTCGCTGAGAAAACAATATTTTTGACCTGTGATACAAAAATGCCATAACTTTTGTTCAAAGTGAGTTTTCAGTCAAGTTTCAACCTGAAAGCATAGAAAGATGCATAAACTTGAAGTTTCAGCTTGATTTCAGTGAGTTTTCATCAAAATACAGGAGTTCTGCATGAAGTGTTCATTTTGGCCTTCTCTCGCTGAGAAAACACTATTTGTGACCTGTGATACAAAAATGCCATAATTTTGTTCAAAGTGAGTTTTCAGTCAAGTTTCAACCTGAAAGCATAGAAAGATGCATAAACTTGAAGTTACAGCTTGATTTCAGTGAGTTTTCATCAAAATACAGGAGTTCTGCATGAAGTGTTCATTTTGGCCTTCTCTCGCTGAGAAAACGCTATTTTTGACCTGCGACACAGAACAGCCATAACTTTTGTTCAAAGTGAGTTTTCAGTCAAGTTTCAACCTGAAAGCATAGAAAGATGCATAAACTTGAAGTTACAGCTTGATTTCAGTGAGCTTTCATCAAAATACAGGAGTTCTGCATGAAGTGTTCATTTTGGCCTTCTCTCGCTGAGAAAACGCTATTTGTGACCTGTGATACAAAAATGCCATAACTTTTGTTCAAAGTGAGTTTTCAGTCAAGTTTCAACCTGAAAGCATAGAAAGATGCATAAACTTGAAGTTACAGCTTGATTTCAGTGAGTTTTCATCAAAATACAGGAGTTATGCATGAAGTGTTCATTTTGGCCTTCTCTCGCTGAGAAAACGCTATTTGTGACCTGCGACACAGAACAGCCATAACTTTTGTTCAAAGTGAGTTTTCAGTCAAGTTTCAACCTGAAAGCATAGAAAGATGCATAAACTTGAAGTTACAGCTTGATTTCAGTGAGCTTTCATCAAAATACAGGAGTTCTGCATGAAGTGTTCATTTTGGCCTTCTCTCGCTGAGAAAACACTATTTGTGACCTGCGACACAGAACAGCCATAACTTTTGTTCAAAGTGAGTTTTCAGTCAAGTTTCAACCTGAAAGCATAGAAAGATGCATAAACTTGAAGTTACAGCTTGATTTCAGTGAGTTTTCATCAAAATACAGGAGTTCTGCATGAAGTGTTCATTTTGGCCTTCTCTCGCTGAGAAAACACTATTTGTGACCTGTGATACAAAAATGCCATAACTTTTGTTCAAAGTGAGTTTTCAGTCAAGTTTCAACCTGAAAGCATAGAAAGATGCATAAACTTGAAGTTACAGCTTGATTTCAGTGAGTTTTCATCAAAATACAGGAGTTCTGCATGAAGTGTTCATTTTGGCCTTCTCTCGCTGAGAAAACACTATTTGTGACCTGTGTTACAAAAATGCAATAACTTTTGTTCAAAGTGAGTTTTCAGTCAAGTTTCAACCTGAAAGCATAGAAAGATGCATAAACTTGAAGTTACAGCTTGATTTCAGTGAGTTTTCTTCAAAATACAGGAGTTCTGCATGAAGTGTTCATTTTGGCCTTCTCTCGCTGAGAAAACGCTATTTGTGACCTGTGATACAAAAATGCAATAACTTTTGTTCAAAGTGAGTTTTCAGTCAAGTTTCAACCTGAAAGCATAGAAAGATGCATAAACTTGAAGTTACAGCTTGATTTCAGTGAGTTTTCTTCAAAATACAGGAGTTCTGCATGAAGTGTTCATTTTGGCCTTCTCTCGCTGAGAAAACGCTATTTGTGACCTGTGATACAAAAATGCAATAACTTTTGTTCAAAGTGAGTTTTCAGTCAAGTTTCAACCTGAAAGCATAGAAAGATGCATCAACTTGAAGTTACAGCTTGATTTCAGTGAGTTTTCATCAAAATACAGGAGTTATGCATGAAGTGTTCATTTTGGCCTTCTCTCGCTGAGAAAACGCTATTTGTGACCTGCGACACAGAACAGCCATAACTTTTGTTCAAAGTGAGTTTTCAGTCAAGTTTCAACCTGAAAGCATAGAAAGATGCATAAACTTGAAGTTACAGCTTGATTTCAGTGAGCTTTCATCAAAATACAGGAGTTCTGCATGAAGTGTTCATTTTGGCCTTCTCTCGCTGAGAAAACACTATTTGTGACCTGCGACACAGAACAGCCATAACTTTTGTTCAAAGTGAGTTTTCAGTCAAGTTTCAACCTGAAAGCATAGAAAGATGCATAAACTTGAAGTTACAGCTTGATTTCAGTGAGTTTTCATCAAAATACAGGAGTTCTGCATGAAGTGTTCATTTTGGCCTTCTCTCGCTGAGAAAACACTATTTGTGACCTGTGATACAAAAATGCCATAACTTTTGTTCAAAGTGAGTTTTCAGTCAAGTTTCAACCTGAAAGCATAGAAAGATGCATAAACTTGAAGTTACAGCTTGATTTCAGTGAGTTTTCATCAAAATACAGGAGTTCTGCATGAAGTGTTCATTTTGGCCTTCTCTCGCTGAGAAAACACTATTTGTGACCTGTGTTACAAAAATGCAATAACTTTTGTTCAAAGTGAGTTTTCAGTCAAGTTTCAACCTGAAAGCATAGAAAGATGCATAAACTTGAAGTTACAGCTTGATTTCAGTGAGTTTTCTTCAAAATACAGGAGTTCTGCATGAAGTGTTCATTTTGGCCTTCTCTCGCTGAGAAAACGCTATTTGTGACCTGTGATACAAAAATGCCATAACTTTTGTTCAAAGTGAGTTTTCAGTCAAGTTTCAACCTGAAAGCATAGAAAGATGCATAAACTTGAAGTTACAGCTTGATTTCAGTGAGTTTTCATCAAAATACAGGAGTTCTGCATGAAGTGTTCATTTTGGCCTTCTCTCGCTGAGAAAACACTATTTGTGACCTGTGATAAAAAAATGCCATAACTTTTGTTCAAAGTGAGTTTTCTGTCAAGTTTCAACCTGAAAGCATAGAAAGATGCATAAACTTGAAGTTACAGCTTGATTTCAGTGAGTTTTCATCAAAATACAGGAGTTCTGCATGAAGTGTTCATTTTGGCCTTCTCTCGCTGAGAAAACGCTATTTGTGACCTGCGACACAGAACAGCCATAACTTTTGTTCAAAGTGAGTTTTCAGTCAAGTTTCAACCTGAAAGCATAGAAAGATGCATAAACTTGAAGTTACAGCTTGATTTCAGTGAGTTTTCTTCAAAATACAGGAGTTCTGCATGAAGTGTTCATTTTGGCCTTCTCTCGCTGAGAAAACGCTATTTGTGACCTGTGATACAAAAATGCCATAACTTTTGTTCAAAGTGAGTTTTCAGTCAAGTTTCAACCTGAAAGCATAGAAAGATGCATAAACTTGAAGTTACAGCTTGATTTCAGTGAGTTTTCATCAAAATACAGGAGTTCTGCATGAAGTTTTCATTTTGGCCTTCTGTCGCTGAGAAAATACTATTTGTGACCTGTGATACAAAAATGCCATAACTTTTGTTCAAAGTGAGTTTTCAGTCAAGTTTCAACCTGAAAGCATAGAAAGATGCATAAACTTGAAGTTACAGCTTGATTTCAGTGAGTTTTCATTAAAATACAGGAGTTCTGCATGAAGTGTTCATTTTGGCCTTCTCTCGCTGAGAAAACACTATTTGTGACCTGTGATACAAAAATGCCATAACTTTTGTTCAAAGTGAGTTTTCTGTCAAGTTTCAACCTGAAAGCATAGAAAGATGCATAAACTTGAAGTTACAGCTTGATTTCAGTGAGTTTTCATCAAAATACAGGAGTTCTGCATGAAGTGTTCATTTTGGCCTTCTCTCGCTGAGAAAACACTATTTGTGACCTGTGATACAAAAATGCCATAACTTTTGTTCAAAGTGAGTTTTCAGTCAAGTTTCAACCTGAAAGCATAGAAAGATGCATAAACTTGAAGTTACAGCTTGATTTCAGTGAGTTTTCATCAAAATACAGGAGTTCTGCATGAAGTGTTCATTTTGGCCTTCTCTCGCTGAGAAAACACTATTTGTGACCTGTGATACAAAAATGCCATAACTTTTGTTCAAAGTGAGTTTTCTGTCAAGTTTCAACCTGAAAGCATAGAAAGATGCATAAACTTGAATTTACAGCTTGATTTCAGTGAGTTTTCATCAAAATACAGGAGTTCTGCATGAAGTGTTCATTTTGGCCTTCTCTCGCTGAGAAAACACTATTTGTGACCTGTGATACAAAAATGCCATAACTTTTGTTCAAAGTGAGTTTTCAGTCAAGTTTCAACCTGAAAGCATAGAAAGATGCATAAACTTGAAGTTACAGCTTGATTTCAGTGAGTTTTCATCAAAATACAGGAGTTCTGCATGAAGTGTTCATTTTGGCCTTCTCTCGCTGAGAAAACACTATTTGTGACCTGTGATACAAAAATGCCATAACTTTTGTTCAAAGTGAGTTTTCAGTCAAGTTTCAACCTGAAAGCATAGAAAGATGCATAAACTTGAAGTTACAGCTTGATTTCAGTGAGTTTTCATCAAAATACAGGAGTTCTGCATGAAGTGTTCATTTTGGCCTTCTCTCGCTGAGAAAACACTATTTGTGACCTGTGATACAAAAATGCCATAACTTTTGTTCAAAGTGAGTTTTCAGTCAAGTTTCAACCTGAAAGCATAGAAAGATGCATAAACTTGAAGTTACAGCTTGATTTCAGTGAGTTTTCATCAAAATACAGGAGTTCTGCATGAAGTGTTCACTTTGGCCTTCTCTCGCTGAGAAAACACTATTTGTGACCTGTGATACAAAAATGCCATAACTTTTGTTCAAAGTGAGTTTTCAGTCAAGTTTCAACTTGAAAGCATAGAAAGATGCATAAACTTGAAGTTAAAGCTTGATTTCAGTGAGTTTTCATCAAAATACAGGAGTTCTGCATGAAGTGTTCATTTTGGCCTTCTCTCGCTGAGAAAACACTATTTGTGACCTGTGATACAAAAATGCCATAACTTTTTTTCAAAGTGAGTTTTCAGTCAAGTTTCAACCTGAAAGCATAGAAAGAAGCATAAACTTGAAGTTACAGCTTGATTTCAGTGAGTTTTCATCAAAATACAGGAGTTCTGCATGAAGTGTTCATTTTGGCCTTCTCTCGCTGAGAAAACGCTATTTGTGACCTGCGACACAGAACAGCCATAACT
Source organism: Aulostomus chinensis (assembly GCF_037954235.1). Taxonomy (NCBI): domain Eukaryota; kingdom Metazoa; phylum Chordata; class Actinopteri; order Syngnathiformes; family Aulostomidae; genus Aulostomus; species Aulostomus chinensis. The sequence goes on from NW_028234202.1 coordinate 65,580, forward strand.
TTTGTTCAAAGTGAGTTTTCAGTCAAGTTTCAACCTGAAAGCATAGAAAGATGCATAAACTTGAAGTTACAGCTTGATTTCAGTGAGTTTTCATCAAAATACAGGAGTTCTGCATGAAGTGTTCATTTTGGCCTTCTCTCGCTGAGAAAACACTATTTGTGACCTGTGATACAAAAATGCCATAACTTTTGTTCAAAGTGAGTTTTCAGTCAAGTTTCAACCTGAAAGCATAGAAAGATGCATAAACTTGAAGTTACAGCTTGATTTCAGTGAGTTTTCATCAAAATACAGGAGTTCTGCATGAAGTTTTCATTTTGGCCTTCTCTCGCTGAGAAAATACTATTTGTGACCTGTGATACAAAAATGCCATAACTTTTGTTCAAAGTGAGTTTTCAGTCAAGTTTCAACCTGAAAGCATAGAAAGATGCATAAACTTGAAGTTACAGCTTGATTTCAGTGAGTTTTCATCAAAATACAGGAGTTCTGCATGAAGTGTTCATTTTGGCCTTCTCTCGCTGAGAAAACACTATTTGTGACCTGTGATACAAAAATGCCATAACTTTTGTTCAAAGTGAGTTTTCTGTCAAGTTTCAACCTGAAAGCATAGAAAGATGCATAAACTTGAAGTTACAGCTTGATTTCAGTGAGTTTTCATCAAAATACAGGAGTTCTGCATGAAGTGTTCATTTTGGCCTTCTCTCGCTGAGAAAACACTATTTGTGACCTGTGATACAAAAATGCCATAACATTTGTTCAAAGTGAGTTTTCAGTCAAGTTTCAACCTGAAAGCATAGAAAGATGCATAAACTTGAAGTTACAGCTTGATTTCAGTGAGTTTTCATCAAAATACAGGAGTTCTGCATGAAGTGTTCATTTTGGCCTTCTCTCGCTGAGAAAACACTATTTGTGACCTGTGATACAAAAATGCCATAACTTTTGTTCAAAGTGAGTTTTCTGTCAAGTTTCAACCTGAAAGCATAGAAAGATGCATAAACTTGAAGTTACAGCTTGATTTCAGTGAGTTTTCATCAAAATACAGGAGTTCTGCATGAAGTGTTCATTTTGGCCTTCTCTCGCTGAGAAAACACTATTTGTGACCTGTGATACAAAAATGCCATAACTTTTGTTCAAAGTGAGTTTTCAGTCAAGTTTCAACCTGAAAGCATAGAAAGATGCATAAACTTGAAGTTACAGCTTGATTTCAGTGAGTTTTCATCAAAATACAGGAGTTCTGCATGAAGTTTTCATTTTGGCCTTCTCTCGCTGAGAAAATACTATTTGTGACCTGTGATACAAAAATGCCATAACTTTTGTTCAAAGTGAGTTTTCAGTCAAGTTTCAACCTGAAAGCATAGAAAGATGCATAAACTTGAAGTTACAGCTTGATTTCAGTGAGTTTTCATCAAAATACAGGAGTTCTGCATGAAGTGTTCATTTTGGCCTTCTCTCGCTGAGAAAACACTATTTGTGACCTGTGATACAAAAATGCCATAACTTTTGTTCAAAGTGAGTTTTCTGTCAAGTTTCAACCTGAAAGCATAGAAAGATGCATAAACTTGAAGTTACAGCTTGATTTCAGTGAGTTTTCATCAAAATACAGGAGTTCTGCATGAAGTGTTCATTTTGGCCTTCTCTCGCTGAGAAAACACTATTTGTGACCTGTGATACAAAAATGCCATAACATTTGTTCAAAGTGAGTTTTCAGTCAAGTTTCAACCTGAAAGCATAGAAAGATGCATAAACTTGAAGTTACAGCTTGATTTCAGTGAGTTTTCATCAAAATACAGGAGTTCTGCATGAAGTGTTCATTTTGGCCTTCTCTCGCTGAGAAAACACTATTTGTGACCTGTGATACAAAAATGCCATAACTTTTGTTCAAAGTGAGTTTTCTGTCAAGTTTCAACCTGAAAGCATAGAAAGATGCATAAACTTGAAGTTACAGCTTGATTTCAGTGAGTTTTCATCAAAATACAGGAGTTCTGCATGAAGTGTTCATTTTGGCCTTCTCTCGCTGAGAAAACGCTATTTGTGACCTGCGACACAGAACAGCCATAACTTTTTTTCAAAGTGAGTTTTCAGTCAAGTTTCAACCTGAAAGCATAGAAAGATGCATAAACTTGAAGTTACAGCTTGATTTCAGTGAGTTTTCATCAAAATACAGGAGTTCTGCATGAAGTGTTCATTTTGGCCTTCTCTCGCTGAGAAAACACTATTTGTGACCTGTGATACAAAAATGCCATAACTTTTGTTCAAAGTGAGTTTTCAGTCAAGTTTCAACCTGAAAGCATAGAAAGATGCATAAACTTGAAGTTACAGCTTGATTTCAGTGAGTTTTCATCAAAATACAGGAGTACTGCATGAAGTGTTCATTTTGGCCTTCTCTCGCTGAGAAAACACTATTTGTGACCTGTGATACAAAAATGCCATAACTTTTGTTCAAAGTGAGTTTTCTGTCAAGTTTCAACCTGAAAGCATAGAAAGATGCATAAACTTGAAGTTACAGATTGATTTCTGTGAGTTTTCATCAAAATACAGGAGTTCTGCATGAAGTGTTCATTTTGGCCTTCTCTCGCTGAGAAAACACTATTTGTGACCTGTGATACAAAAATGCCATAACTTTTGTTCAAAGTGAGTTTTCTGTCAAGTTTCAACCTGAAAGCATAGAAAGATGCATAAACTTGAAGTTACAGCTTGATTTCAGTGAGTTTTCATCAAAATACAGGAGTTCTGCATGAAGTGTTCATTTTGGCCTTCTCTCGCTGAGAAAACACTATTTGTGACCTGTGATACAAAAATGCCATAACATTTGTTCAAAGTGAGTTTTCAGTCAAGTTTCAACCTGAAAGCATAGAAAGATGCATAAACTTGAAGTTACAGCTTGATTTCAGTGAGTTTTCATCAAAATACAGGAGTTCTGCATGAAGTGTTCATTTTGGCCTTCTCTCGCTGAGAAAACGCTATTTGTGACCTGTGATACAAAAATGCCATAACTTTTGTTCAAAGTGAGTTTTCTGTCAAGTTTCAACCTGAAAGCATAGAAAGATGCATAAACTTGAAGTTACAGCTTGATTTCAGTGAGTTTTCATCAAAATACAGGAGTTCTGCATGAAGTGTTCATTTTGGCCTTCTCTCGCTGAGAAAACGCTATTTGTGACCTGCGACACAGAACAGCCATAACTTTTGTTCAAAGTGAGTTTTCAGTCAAGTTTCAACCTGAAAGCATAGAAAGATGCATAAACTTGAAGTTACAGCTTGATTTCAGTGAGTTTTCATCAAAATACAGGAGTTCTGCATGAAGTGTTCATTTTGGCCTTCTCTCGCTGAGAAAACACTATTTGTGACCTGTGATACAAAAATGCCATAACTTTTGTTCAAAGTGAGTTTTCAGTCAAGTTTCAACCTGAAAGCATAGAAAGATGCATAAACTTGAAGTTACAGCTTGATTTCAGTGAGTTTTCATCAAAATACAGGAGTTCTGCATGAAGTGTTCATTTTGGCCTTCTCTCGCTGAGAAAACACTATTTGTGACCTGTGATACAAAAATGCCATAACTTTTGTTCAAAGTGAGTTTTCTGTCAAGTTTCAACCTGAAAGCATAGAAAGATGCATAAACTTGAAGTTACAGCTTGATTTCAGTAAGTTTTCATCAAAATACAGGAGTTCTGCATAAAGTTTTCATTTTGGCCTTCTCTCGCTGAGAAAACACTATTTGTGACCTGCGACACAGAACAGCCATAACTTTTGTTCAAAGTGAGTTTTCAGTCAAGTTTCAACCTGAAAGCATAGAAAGATGCATAAACTTGAAGTTACAGCTTGATTTCAGTGAGTTTTCATCAAAATACAGGAGTTCTGCATGAAGTGTTCATTTTGGCCTTCTCTCGCTGAGAAAACACTATTTGTGACCTGTGATACAAAAATGCCATAACTTTTGTTCAAAGTGAGTTTTCAGTCAAGTTTCAACCTGAAAGCATAGAAAGATGCATAAACTTGAAGTTACAGCTTGATTTCAGTGAGTTTTCATCAAAATACAGGAGTTCTGCATGAAGTTTTCATTTTGGCCTTCTCTCGCTGAGAAAATACTATTTGTGACCTGTGATACAAAAATGCCATAACTTTTGTTCAAAGTGAGTTTTCAGTCAAGTTTCAACCTGAAAGCATAGAAAGATGCATAAACTTGAAGTTACAGCTTGATTTCAGTGAGTTTTCATCAAAATACAGGAGTTCTGCATGAAGTGTTCATTTTGGCCTTCTCTCGCTGAGAAAACACTATTTGTGACCTGTGATACAAAAATGCCATAACTTTTGTTCAAAGTGAGTTTTCTGTCAAGTTTCAACCTGAAAGCATAGAAAGATGCATAAACTTGAAGTTACAGCTTGATTTCAGTGAGTTTTCATCAAAATACAGGAGTTCTGCATGAAGTGTTCATTTTGGCCTTCTCTCGCTGAGAAAACACTATTTGTGACCTGTGATACAAAAATGCCATAACATTTGTTCAAAGTGAGTTTTCAGTCAAGTTTCAACCTGAAAGCATAGAAAGATGCATAAACTTGAAGTTACAGCTTGATTTCAGTGAGTTTTCATCAAAATACAGGAGTTCTGCATGAAGTGTTCATTTTGGCCTTCTCTCGCTGAGAAAACACTATTTGTGACCTGTGATACAAAAATGCCATAACTTTTGTTCAAAGTGAGTTTTCTGTCAAGTTTCAACCTGAAAGCATAGAAAGATGCATAAACTTGAAGTTACAGCTTGATTTCAGTGAGTTTTCATCAAAATACAGGAGTTCTGCATGAAGTGTTCATTTTGGCCTTCTCTCGCTGAGAAAACGCTATTTGTGACCTGCGACACAGAACAGCCATAACTTTTTTTCAAAGTGAGTTTTCAGTCAAGTTTCAACCTGAAAGCATAGAAAGATGCATAAACTTGAAGTTACAGCTTGATTTCAGTGAGTTTTCATCAAAATACAGGAGTTCTGCATGAAGTGTTCATTTTGGCCTTCTCTCGCTGAGAAAACACTATTTGTGACCTGTGATACAAAAATGCCATAACTTTTGTTCAAAGTGAGTTTTCAGTCAAGTTTCAACCTGAAAGCATAGAAAGATGCATAAACTTGAAGTTACAGCTTGATTTCAGTGAGTTTTCATCAAAATACAGGAGTACTGCATGAAGTGTTCATTTTGGCCTTCTCTCGCTGAGAAAACACTATTTGTGACCTGTGATACAAAAATGCCATAACTTTTGTTCAAAGTGAGTTTTCTGTCAAGTTTCAACCTGAAAGCATAGAAAGATGCATAAACTTGAAGTTACAGATTGATTTCTGTGAGTTTTCATCAAAATACAGGAGTTCTGCATGAAGTGTTCATTTTGGCCTTCTCTCGCTGAGAAAACACTATTTGTGACCTGTGATACAAAAATGCCATAACTTTTGTTCAAAGTGAGTTTTCTGTCAAGTTTCAACCTGAAAGCATAGAAAGATGCATAAACTTGAAGTTACAGCTTGATTTCAGTGAGTTTTCATCAAAATACAGGAGTTCTGCATGAAGTGTTCATTTTGGCCTTCTCTCGCTGAGAAAACACTATTTGTGACCTGTGATACAAAAATGCCATAACATTTGTTCAAAGTGAGTTTTCAGTCAAGTTTCAACCTGAAAGCATAGAAAGATGCATAAACTTGAAGTTACAGCTTGATTTCAGTGAGTTTTCATCAAAATACAGGAGTTCTGCATGAAGTGTTCATTTTGGCCTTCTCTCGCTGAGAAAACGCTATTTGTGACCTGTGATACAAAAATGCCATAACTTTTGTTCAAAGTGAGTTTTCTGTCAAGTTTCAACCTGAAAGCATAGAAAGATGCATAAACTTGAAGTTACAGCTTGATTTCAGTGAGTTTTCATCAAAATACAGGAGTTCTGCATGAAGTGTTCATTTTGGCCTTCTCTCGCTGAGAAAACGCTATTTGTGACCTGCGACACAGAACAGCCATAACTTTTGTTCAAAGTGAGTTTTCAGTCAAGTTTCAACCTGAAAGCATAGAAAGATGCATAAACTTGAAGTTACAGCTTGATTTCAGTGAGTTTTCATCAAAATACAGGAGTTCTGCATGAAGTGTTCATTTTGGCCTTCTCTCGCTGAGAAAACACTATTTGTGACCTGTGATACAAAAATGCCATAACTTTTGTTCAAAGTGAGTTTTCAGTCAAGTTTCAACCTGAAAGCATAGAAAGATGCATAAACTTGAAGTTACAGCTTGATTTCAGTGAGTTTTCATCAAAATACAGGAGTTCTGCATGAAGTGTTCATTTTGGCCTTCTCTCGCTGAGAAAACACTATTTGTGACCTGTGATACAAAAATGCCATAACTTTTGTTCAAAGTGAGTTTTCTGTCAAGTTTCAACCTGAAAGCATAGAAAGATGCATAAACTTGAAGTTACAGCTTGATTTCAGTAAGTTTTCATCAAAATACAGGAGTTCTGCATAAAGTTTTCATTTTGGCCTTCTCTCGCTGAGAAAACACTATTTGTGACCTGCGACACAGAACAGCCATAACTTTTGTTCAAAGTGAGTTTTCAGTCAAGTTTCAACCTGAAAGCATAGAAAGATGCATAAACTTTAAGTTACAGCTTGATTTCAGTGAGTTTTCATCAAAATACAGGAGTTCTGCATGAAGTGTTCATTTTGGCCTTCTCTCGCTGAGAAAACACTATTTGTGACCTGTGATACAAAAATGCCATAACTTTTGTTCAAAGTGAGTTTTCAGTCAAGTTTCAACCTGAAAGCATAGAAAGATGCATAAACTTGAAGTTACAGCTTGATTTCAGTGAGTTTTCATCAAAATACAGGAGTTCTGCATGAAGTGTTTATTTGGCCTTCTCTCGCTGAGAAAACACTATTTGTGACCTGTGATACAAAAATGCCATAACTTTTGTTCAAAGTGAGTTTTCAGTCAAGTTTCAACCTGAAAGCATAGAAAGATGCATAAACTTGAAGTTACAGCTTGATTTCAGTGAGTTTTCATCAAAATACAGGAGTTCTGCATGAAGTGTTCATTTTGGCCTTCCCTCGCTGAGAAAACGCTATTTGTGACCTGCGACACAGAACAGCCATAACTTTTGTTCAAAGTGAGTTTTCAGTCAAGTTTCAACCTGAAAGCATAGAAAGATGCATAAACTTGAAGTTACAGCTTGATTTCAGTGAGTTTTCATCAAAATACAGGAGTTCTGCATGAAGTGTTCATTTTGGCCTTCTCTCGCTGAGAAAACACTATTTGTGACCTGTGATACAAAAATGCCATAACTTTTGTTCAAAGTGAGTTTTCAGTCAAGTTTCAACCTGAAAGCATAGAAAGATGCAAAAACTTGAAGTTACAGCTTGATTTCAGTGAGTTTTCATCAAAATACAGGAGTTCTGCATGAAGTGTTCATTTTGGCCTTCTCTCGCTGAGAAAACGCTATTTGTGACCTGCGACCCAGAACAGCCGTAACTTTTGTTCAAAGTGAGTTTTCAGTCAAGTTTCAACCTGAAAGCATAGAAAGATGCATAAACTTGAAGATACAGCTTGATTTCAGTGAGTTTTCATCAAAATACAGGAGTTCTGATGAAGTGTTCATTTTGGCCTTCTCTCGCTGAGAAAACGCTATTTGTGACCTGCGACACAGAACAGCCATAACTTTTGTTCAAAGTGAGTTTTCAGTCAAGTTTCAACCTGAAAGCATAGAAAGATGCATAAACTTGAAGTTACAGCTTGATTTCAGTGAGTTTTCATCAAAATACAGGAGTTCTGATGAAGTGTTCATTTTGGCCTTCTCTCGCTGAGAAAACGCTATTTGTGACCTGCGACACAGAACAGCCATAACTTTTGTTCAAAGTGAGTTTTCAGTCAAGTTTCAACCTGAAAGCATAGAAAGATGCATAAACTTGAAGTTACAGCTTGATTTCAGTGAGTTTTCATCAAAATACAGGAGTTCTGCATGAAGTGTTCATTTTGGCCTTCTCTCGCTGAGAAAACACTATTTGTGACCTGTGATACAAAAATGCCATAACTTTTGTTCAAAGTGAGTTTTCAGTCAAGTTTCAACCTGAAAGCATAGAAAGATGCATAAACTTGAAGTTACAGCTTGATTTCAGTGAGTTTTCATCAAAATACAGGAGTTCTGCATGAAGTGTTCATTTTGGCCTTCTCTCGCTGAGAAAACACTATTTGTGACCTGTGATACAAAAATGCCATAACTTTTGTTCAAAGTGAGTTTTCAGTCAAGTTTCAACCTGAAAGCATAGAAAGATGCATAAACTTGAAGTTACAGCTTGATTTCAGTGAGTTTTCATCAAAATACAGGAGTTCTGCATGAAGTGTTCATTTTGGCCTTCTCTCGCTGAGAAAACGCTATTTGTGACCTCCGACACAGAACAGCCATAACTTTTGTTCAAAGTGAGTTTTCAGTCAAGTTTCAACCTGAAAGCATAGAAAGATGCATAAACTTGAAGTTACAGCTTGATTTCAGTGAGTTTTCATCAAAATACAGGAGTTCTGCATGAAGTGTTCATTTTGGCCTTCTCTCGCTGAGAAAACGCTATTTGTGACCTGCGACACAGAACAGCCATAACTTTTGTTCAAAGTGAGTTTTCAGTCAAGTTTCAACCTGAAAGCATAGAAAGATGCAAAAACTTGAAGTTACAGCTTGATTTCAGTGAGTTTTCATCAAAATACAGGAGTTCTGCATGAAGTGTTCATTTTGGCCTTCTCTCGCTGAGAAAACACTATTTGTGACCTGTGATACAAAAATGCCATAACTTTTGTTCAAAGTGAGTTTTCAGTCAAGTTTCAACCTGAAAGCATAGAAAGATGCATAAACTTGAATTTACAGCTTGATTTCAGTGAGTTTTCATCAAAATACAGGAGTTCTGATGAAGTGTTCATTTTGGCCTTCTCTCGCTGAGAAAACGCTATTTGTGACCTGCGACACAGAACAGCCATAACTTTTGTTCAAAGTGAGTTTTCAGTCAAGTTTCAACCTGAAAGCATAGAAAGATGCATAAACTTGAAGTTACAGCTTGATTTCAGTGAGTTTTCATCAAAATACAGGAGTTCTGCATGAAGTGTTCATTTTGGCCTTCTCTCGCTGAGAAAACACTATTTGTGACCTGTGATACAAAAATGCCATAACTTTTGTTCAAAGTGAGTTTTCAGTCAAGTTTCAACCTGAAAGCATAGAAAGATGCATAAACTTGAAGTTACAGCTTGATTTCAGTGAGTTTTCATCAAAATACAGGAGTTCTGCATGAAGTGTTCATTTTGGCCTTCTCTCGCTGAGAAAACGCTATTTGTGACCTGCGACACAGAACAGCCATAACTTTTGTTCAAAGTGAGTTTTCAGTCAAGTTTCAACCTGAAAGCATAGAAAGATGCATAAACTTGAAGTTACAGCTTGATTTCAGTGAGTTTTCATCAAAATACAGGAGTTCTGCATGAAGTGTTGATTTTGGCCTTCTCTCGCTGAGAAAACACTATTTGTGACCTGTGAAACAAAAATGCCATAACTTTTGTTCAAAGTGAGTTTTCAGTTAAGTTTCAACCTGAAAGCATAGAAAGATGCATAAACTTGAAGTTACAGCTTGATTTCAGTGAGTTTTCATCAAAATACAGGAGTTCTGCATGAAGTGTTCATTTTGGCCTTCTCTCGCTGAGAAAACACTATTTGTGACCTGTGATACAAAAATGCCATAACTTTTGTTCAAAGTGAGTTTTCAGTCAAGTTTCAACCTGAAAGCATAGAAAGATGCATAAACTTGAAGTTACAGCTTGATTTCAGTGAGTTTTCATCAAAATAAAGGAGTTCTGCATGAAGTGTTCATTTTGGCCTTCTCTCGCTGAGAAAACGCTATTTGTGACCTGCGACACAGAACAGCCATAACTTTTGTTCAAAGTGAGTTTTCAGTCAAGTTTCAACCTGAAAGCATAGAAAGATGCATAAACTTGAAGTTACAGCTTGATTTCAGTGAGTTTTCATCAAAATACAGGAGTTCTGCATGAAGTGTTCATTTTGGCCTTCTCTCGCTGAGAAAACACTATTTGTGACCTGTGATACAAAAATGCCATAACTTTTGTTCAAAGTGAGTTTTCAGTCAAGTTTCAACCTGAAAGCATAGAAAGATGCATAAACTTGAAGTTACAGCTTGATTTCAGTGAGTTTTCATCAAAATACAGGAGTTCTGCATGAAGTGTTCATTTTGGCCTTCTCTCGCTGAGAAAACGCTATTTGTGACCTGCGACACAGAACAGCCATAACTTTTGTTCAAAGTGAGTTTTCAGTCAAGTTTCAACCTGAAAGCATAGAAAGATGCATAAACTTGAAGTTACAGCTTGATTTCAGTGAGTTTTCATCAAAATACAGGAGTTCTGCATGAAGTGTTCATTTTGGCCTTCTCTCGCTGAGAAAACACTATTTGTGACCTGTGATACAAAAATGCCATAACTTTTGTTCAAAGTGAGTTTTCAGTCAAGTTTCAACCTGAAAGCATAGAAAGATGCATAAACTTGAAGTTACAGCTTGATTTCAGTGAGTTTTCATCAAAATACAGGAGTTCTGCATGAAGTGTTCATTTTGGCCTTCTCTCGCTGAGAAAACGCTATTTGTGACCTCCGACACAGAACAGCCATAACTTTTGTTCAAAGTGAGTTTTCAGTCAAGTTTCAACCTGAAAGCATAGAAAGATGCATAAACTTGAAGTTACAGCTTGATTTCAGTGAGTTTTCATCAAAATACAGGAGTTCTGCATGAAGTGTTCATTTTGGCCTTCTCTCGCTGAGAAAACGCTATTTGTGACCTGCGACACAGAACAGCCATAACTTTTGTTCAAAGTGAGTTTTCAGTCAAGTTTCAACCTGAAAGCATAGAAAGATGCAAAAACTTGAAGTTACAGCTTGATTTCAGTGAGTTTTCATCAAAATACAGGAGTTCTGCATGAAGTGTTCATTTTGGCCTTCTCTCGCTGAGAAAACACTATTTGTGACCTGTGATACAAAAATGCCATAACTTTTGTTCAAAGTGAGTTTTCAGTCAAGTTTCAACCTGAAAGCATAGAAAGATGCATAAACTTGAAGTTACAGCTTGATTTCAGTGAGTTTTCATCAAAATACAGGAGTTCTGATGAAGTGTTCATTTTGGCCTTCTCTCGCTGAGAAAACGCTATTTGTGACCTGCGACACAGAACAGCCATAACTTTTGTTCAAAGTGAGTTTTCAGTCAAGTTTCAACCTGAAAGCATAGAAAGATGCATAAACTTGAAGTTACAGCTTGATTTCAGTGAGTTTTCATCAAAATACAGGAGTTCTGCATGAAGTGTTCATTTTGGCCTTCTCTCGCTGAGAAAACACTATTTGTGACCTGTGATACAAAAATGCCATAACTTTTGTTCAAAGTGAGTTTTCAGTCAAGTTTCAACCTGAAAGCATAGAAAGATGCATAAACTTGAAGTTACAGCTTGATTTCAGTGAGTTTTCATCAAAATACAGGAGTTCTGCATGAAGTGTTCATTTTGGCCTTCTCTCGCTGAGAAAACGCTATTTGTGACCTGCGACACAGAACAGCCATAACTTTTGTTCAAAGTGAGTTTTCAGTCAAGTTTCAACCTGAAAGCATAGAAAGATGCATAAACTTGAAGTTACAGCTTGATTTCAGTGAGTTTTCATCAAAATACAGGAGTTCTGCATGAAGTGTTGATTTTGGCCTTCTCTCGCTGAGAAAACACTATTTGTGACCTGTGAAACAAAAATGCCATAACTTTTGTTCAAAGTGAGTTTTCAGTTAAGTTTCAACCTGAAAGCATAGAAAGATGCATAAACTTGAAGTTACAGCTTGATTTCAGTGAGTTTTCATCAAAATACAGGAGTTCTGCATGAAGTGTTCATTTTGGCCTTCTCTCGCTGAGAAAACACTATTTGTGACCTGTGATACAAAAATGCCATAACTTTTGTTCAAAGTGAGTTTTCAGTCAAGTTTCAACCTGAAAGCATAGAAAGATGCATAAACTTGAAGTTACAGCTTGATTTCAGTGAGTTTTCATCAAAATAAAGGAGTTCTGCATGAAGTGTTCATTTTGGCCTTCTCTCGCTGAGAAAACGCTATTTGTGACCTGCGACACAGAACAGCCATAACTTTTGTTCAAAGTGAGTTTTCAGTCAAGTTTCAACCTGAAAGCATAGAAAGATGCATAAACTTGAAGTTACAGCTTGATTTCAGTGAGTTTTCATCAAAATACAGGAGTTCTGCATGAAGTGTTCATTTTGGCCTTCTCTCGCTGAGAAAACACTATTTGTGACCTGTGATACAAAAATGCCATAACTTTTGTTCAAAGTGAGTTTTCAGTCAAGTTTCAACCTGAAAGCATAGAAAGATGCATAAACTTGAAGTTACAGCTTGATTTCAGTGAGTTTTCATCAAAATACAGGAGTTCTGCATGAAGTGTTCATTTTGGCCTTCTCTCGCTGAGAAAACGCTATTTGTGACCTGCGACACAGAACAGCCATAACTTTTGTTCAAAGTGAGTTTTCAGTCAAGTTTCAACCTGAAAGCATAGAAAGATGCATAAACTTGAAGTTACAGCTTGATTTCAGTGAGTTTTCATCAAAATACAGGAGTTCTGCATGAAGTGTTCATTTTGGCCTTCTCTCGCTGAGAAAACACTATTTGTGACCTGTGATACAAAAATGCCATAACTTTTGTTCAAAGTGAGTTTTCAGTCAAGTTTCAACCTGAAAGCATAGAAAGATGCATAAACTTGAAGTTACAGCTTGATTTCAGTGAGTTTTCATCAAAATACAGGAGTTCTGCATGAAGTGTTCATTTTGGCCTTCTCTCGCTGAGAAAACGCAATTTGTGACCTGCGACACAGAACAGCCATAACTTTTGTTCAAAGTGAGTTTTCAGTCAAGTTTCAACCTGAAAGCATAGAAAGATGCATAAACTTGAAGTTACAGCTTGATTTCAGTGAGTTTTCATCAAAATACAGGAGTTCTGCATGAAGTGTTCATTTTGGCCTTCTCTCGCTGAGAAAACCCTATTTTTGACCTGTGATACAAAAATGCCATAACTTTTGTTCAAAGTGAGTTTTCTGTCAAGTTTCAACCTGAAAGCATAGAAAGATGCATAAACTTGAAGTTACAGCTTGATTTCAGTGAGTTTTCATCAAAATACAGGAGTTCTGCATGAAGTGTTCATTTTGGCCTTCTCTCGCTGAGAAAACACTATTTGTGACCTGTGATACAAAAATGCCATAACTTTTGTTCAAAGTGAGTTTTCAGTCAAGTTTCAACCTGAAAGCATAGAAAGATGCATAAACTTGAAGGTACAGCTTGATTTCAGTGAGTTTTCATCAAAATACAGGAGTTCTGCATGAAGTGTTCATTTTGGCCTTCTCTCGCTGAGAAAACACTATTTGTGACCTGTGATACAAAAATGCCATAACTTTTGTTCAAAGTGAGTTTTCAGTCAAGTTTCAACCTGAAAGCATAGAAAGATGCATAAACTTGAAGTTACAGCTTGATTTCAGTGAGTTTTCATCAAAATACAGGAGTTCTGCATGAAGTGTTCATTTTGGCCTTCTCTCGCTGAGAAAACGCTATTTGTGACCTGCGACACAGAACAGCCATAACTTTTGTTCAAAGTGAGTTTTCTGTCAAGTTTCAACCTGAAAGCATAGAAAGATGCATAAACTTGAACTTACAGCTTGATTTCAGTGAGTTTTCATCAAAATACAGGAGTTCTGCATGAAGTGTTCATTTTGGCCTTCTCTCGCTGAGAAAACGCTATTTGTGACCTGCGACACAAAACAGCCATAACTTTTGTTCAAAGTGAGTTTTCTGTCAAGTTTCAACCTGAAAGCATGGAAAGATGCATAAACTTGAAGATACAGCTTGATTTCAGTGTGTTTTCATCAAAATACAGGAGTTCTGCATGAAGTGTTCATTTTGGCCTTCTCTCGCTGAGAAAACACTATTTGTGACCTGTGATACAAAAATGCCATAACTTTTGTTCAAAGTGAGTTTTCAGTCAAGTTTCAACCTGAAAGCATAGAAAGATGCAAAAACTTGAAGTTACAGCTTGATTTCAGTGAGTTTTCATCAAAATACAGGAGTTCTGCATGAAGTGTTCATTTTGGCCTTCTCTCGCTGAGAAAACACTATTTGTGACCTGTGATACAAAAATGCCATAACTTTTGTTCAAAGTGAGTTTTCTGTCAAGTTTCAACCTGAAAGCATAGAAAGATGCATAAACTTGAAGTTACAGCTTGATTTCAGTGAGTTTTCATCAAAATACAGGAGTTCTGCATGAAGTGTTCATTTTGGCCTTCTCTCGCTGAGAAAACACTATTTGTGACCTGTGATACAAAAATGCCATAACTTTTGTTCAAAGTGAGTTTTCAGTCAAGTTTCAACCTGAAAGCATAGAAAGATGCATAAACTTGAAGTTACAGCTTGATTTCAGTGAGTTTTCATCAAAATACAGGAGTTCTGCATGAAGTGTTGATTTTGGCCTTCTCTCGCTGAGAAAACACTATTTGTGACGTGTGATACAAAAATGCCATAACTTTTGTTCAAAGTGAGTTTTCAGTCAAGTTTCAACCTGAAAGCATAGAAAGATGCATAAACTTGAAGTTACAGCTTGATTTAAGTGAGTTTTCATCAAAATACAGGAGTTCTGCATGAAGTGTTCATTTTGGCCTTCTCTCGCTGAGAAAACGCTATTTGTGACCTGCGACACAGAAAAGCCATAACTGTTGTTCAAAGTGAGTTTTCAGTCAAGTTTCAACCTGAAAGCATAGAAAGATGCATAAACTTGAAGTTACAGCTTGATTTAAGTGAGTTTTCATCAAAATACAGGAGTTCTGCATGAAGTGTTCATTTTGGCCTTCTCTCGCTGAGAAAACGCTATTTGTGACCTGCGACCCAGAACAGCCATAACTTTTGTTCAAAGTGAGTTTTCAGTCAAGTTTCAACCTGAAAGCATAGAAAGATGCATAAACTTGAAGTTACAGCTTGATTTCAGTGAGTTTTCATCAAAATACAGGAGTTCTGCATGAAGTGTTCATTTTGGCCTTCTCTCGCTGAGAAAACGCTATTTGTGACCTGCGACACAGAACAGCCATAACTTTTGTTCAAAGTGAGTTTTCTGTCAAGTTTCAACCTGAAAGCATAGAAAGATGCATAAACTTGAAGTTACAGCTTGATTTCAGTGAGTTTTCATCAAAATACAGGAGTTCTGCATGAAGTGTTCATTTTGGCCTTCTCTCGCTGAGAAAACACTATTTGTGACCTGTGATACAAAAATGCCATAACTATTGTTCAAAGTGAGTTTTCAGTCAAGTTTCAACCTGAAAGCATAGAAAGATGCATAAACTTGAAGTTACAGCTTGATTTAAGTGAGTTTTCATCAAAATACAGGAGTTCTGCATGAAGTGTTCATTTTGGCCTTCTCTCGCTGAGAAAACACTATTTGTGACCTGTGATACAAAAATGCCATAACTTTTGTTCAAAGTGAGTTTTCAGTCAAGTTTCAACCTGAAAGCATAGAAAGATGCATAAACTTGAAGTTACAGCTTGATTTCAGTGAGTTTTCATCAAAATACAGGAGTTCTGCATGAAGTGTTCATTTTGGCCTTCTCTCGCTGAGAAAACACTATTTGTGACCTGTGATACAAAAATGCCATAACTTTTGTTCAAAGTGAGTTTTCTGTCAAGTTTCAACCTGAAAGCATAGAAAGATGCATAAACTTGAAGTTACAGCTTGATTTCAGTGAGTTTTCATCAAAATACAGGAGTTCTGCATGAAGTGTTCATTTTGGCCTTCTCTCGCTGAGAAAACACTATTTGTGACCTGTGATACAAAAATGCCATAACTTTTGTTCAAAGTGAGTTTTCAGTCAAGTTTCAACCTGAAAGCATAGAAAGATGCATAAACTTGAAGTTACAGCTTGATTTCAGTGAGTTTTCATCAAAATATAGGAGTTCTGCATGAAGTGTTCATTTTGGCCTTCTCTCGCTGAGAAAACACTATTTGTGACCTGTGATACAAAAATGCCATAACTTTTGTTCAAAGTGAGTTTTCATTCAAGTTTCAACCTGAAAGCATAGAAAGATGCATAAACTTGAAGTTACAGCTTGATTTCAGTGAGTTTTCATCAAAATACAGGAGTTCTGCATGAAGTGTTCATTTTGGCCTTCTCTCGCTGAGAAAACACTATTTGTGACCTGTGATACAAAAATGCCATAACTTTTGTTCAAAGTGAGTTTTCAGTCAAGTTTCAACCTGAAAGCATAGAAAGATGCATAAACTTGAAGTTACAGCTTGATTTCAGTGAGTTTTCATCAAAATACAGGAGTTCTGCATGAAGTGTTGATTTTGGCCTTCTATCGCTGAGAAAACACTATTTGTGACCTGTGATACAAAAATGCCATAACTTTTGTTCAAAGTGAGTTTTCAGTCAAGTTTCAACCTGAAAGCATAGAAAGATGCATAAACTTGAAGTTACAGCTTGATTTAAGTGAGTTTTCATCAAAATACAGGAGTTCTGCATGAAGTGTTCATTTTGGCCTTCTCTCGCTGAGAAAACGCTATTTGTGACCTGCGACACAGAACAGCCATAACTTTTGTTCAAAGTGAGTTTTCAGTCAAGTTTCAACCTGAAAGCATAGAAAGATGCATAAACTTGAAGTTACAGCTTGATTTCAGTGAGTTTTCATCAAAATACAGGAGTTCTGCATGAAGTGTTGATTTTGGCCTTCTCTCGCTGAGAAAACACTATTTGTGACGTGTGATACAAAAATGCCATAACTTTTGTTCAAAGTGAGTTTTCAGTCAAGTTTCAACCTGAAAGCATAGAAAGATGCATAAACTTGAAGTTACAGCTTGATTTAAGTGAGTTTTCATCAAAATACAGGAGTTCTGCATGAAGTGTTCATTTTGGCCTTCTCTCGCTGAGAAAACGCTATTTGTGACCTGCGACACAGAAAAGCCATAACTGTTGTTCAAAGTGAGTTTTCAGTCAAGTTTCAACCTGAAAGCATAGAAAGATGCATAAACTTGAAGTTACAGCTTGATTTAAGTGAGTTTTCATCAAAATACAGGAGTTCTGCATGAAGTGTTCATTTTGGCCTTCTCTCGCTGAGAAAACGCTATTTGTGACCTGCGACCCAGAACAGCCATAACTTTTGTTCAAAGTGAGTTTTCAGTCAAGTTTCAACCTGAAAGCATAGAAAGATGCATAAACTTGAAGTTACAGCTTGATTTCAGTGAGTTTTCATCAAAATACAGGAGTTCTGCATGAAGTGTTCATTTTGGCCTTCTCTCGCTGAGAAAACGCTATTTGTGACCTGCGACACAGAACAGCCATAACTTTTGTTCAAAGTGAGTTTTCTGTCAAGTTTCAACCTGAAAGCATAGAAAGATGCATAAACTTGAAGTTACAGCTTGATTTCAGTGAGTTTTCATCAAAATACAGGAGTTCTGCATGAAGTGTTCATTTTGGCCTTCTCTCGCTGAGAAAACGCTATTTGTGACCTGCGACCCAGAACAGCCATAACTTTTGTTCAAAGTGAGTTTTCAGTCAAGTTTCAACCTGAAAGCATAGAAAGATGCATAAACTTGAAGTTACAGCTTGATTTCAGTGAGTTTTCATCAAAATACAGGAGTTCTGCATGAAGTGTTCATTTTGGCCTTCTCTCGCTGAGAAAACGCTATTTGTGACCTGCGACACAGAACAGCCATAACTTTTGTTCAAAGTGAGTTTTCTGTCAAGTTTCAACCTGAAAGCATAGAAAGATGCATAAACTTGAAGTTACAGCTTGATTTCAGTGAGTTTTCATCAAAATACAGGAGTTCTGCATGAAGTGTTCATTTTGGCCTTCTCTCGCTGAGAAAACACTATTTGTGACCTGTGATACAAAAATGCCATAACTATTGTTCAAAGTGAGTTTTCAGTCAAGTTTCAACCTGAAAGCATAGAAAGATGCATAAACTTGAAGTTACAGCTTGATTTAAGTGAGTTTTCATCAAAATACAGGAGTTCTGCATGAAGTGTTCATTTTGGCCTTCTCTCGCTGAGAAAACACTATTTGTGACCTGTGATACAAAAATGCCATAACTTTTGTTCAAAGTGAGTTTTCAGTCAAGTTTCAACCTGAAAGCATAGAAAGATGCATAAACTTGAAGTTACAGCTTGATTTCAGTGAGTTTTCATCAAAATACAGGAGTTCTGCATGAAGTGTTCATTTTGGCCTTCTCTCGCTGAGAAAACACTATTTGTGACCTGTGATACAAAAATGCCATAACTTTTGTTCAAAGTGAGTTTTCTGTCAAGTTTCAACCTGAAAGCATAGAAAGATGCATAAACTTGAAGTTACAGCTTGATTTCAGTGAGTTTTCATCAAAATACAGGAGTTCTGCATGAAGTGTTCATTTTGGCCTTCTCTCGCTGAGAAAACACTATTTGTGACCTGTGATACAAAAATGCCATAACTTTTGTTCAAAGTGAGTTTTCAGTCAAGTTTCAACCTGAAAGCATAGAAAGATGCATAAACTTGAAGTTACAGCTTGATTTCAGTGAGTTTTCATCAAAATATAGGAGTTCTGCATGAAGTGTTCATTTTGGCCTTCTCTCGCTGAGAAAACACTATTTGTGACCTGTGATACAAAAATGCCATAACTTTTGTTCAAAGTGAGTTTTCATTCAAGTTTCAACCTGAAAGCATAGAAAGATGCATAAACTTGAAGTTACAGCTTGATTTCAGTGAGTTTTCATCAAAATACAGGAGTTCTGCATGAAGTGTTCATTTTGGCCTTCTCTCGCTGAGAAAACACTATTTGTGACCTGTGATACAAAAATGCCATAACTTTTGTTCAAAGTGAGTTTTCAGTCAAGTTTCAACCTGAAAGCATAGAAAGATGCATAAACTTGAAGTTACAGCTTGATTTCAGTGAGTTTTCATCAAAATACAGGAGTTCTGCATGAAGTGTTGATTTTGGCCTTCTATCGCTGAGAAAACACTATTTGTGACCTGTGATACAAAAATGCCATAACTTTTGTTCAAAGTGAGTTTTCAGTCAAGTTTCAACCTGAAAGCATAGAAAGATGCATAAACTTGAAGTTACAGCTTGATTTAAGTGAGTTTTCATCAAAATACAGGAGTTCTGCATGAAGTGTTCATTTTGGCCTTCTCTCGCTGAGAAAACGCTATTTGTGACCTGCGACACAGAACAGCCATAACTTTTGTTCAAAGTGAGTTTTCAGTCAAGTTTCAACCTGAAAGCATAGAAAGATGCATAAACTTGAAGTTACAGCTTGATTTCAGTGAGTTTTCATCAAAATACAGGAGTTCTGCATGAAGTGTTGATTTTGGCCTTCTCTCGCTGAGAAAACACTATTTGTGACGTGTGATACAAAAATGCCATAACTTTTGTTCAAAGTGAGTTTTCAGTCAAGTTTCAACCTGAAAGCATAGAAAGATGCATAAACTTGAAGTTACAGCTTGATTTAAGTGAGTTTTCATCAAAATACAGGAGTTCTGCATGAAGTGTTCATTTTGGCCTTCTCTCGCTGAGAAAACGCTATTTGTGACCTGCGACACAGAAAAGCCATAACTGTTGTTCAAAGTGAGTTTTCAGTCAAGTTTCAACCTGAAAGCATAGAAAGATGCATAGACTTGAAGTTACAGCTTGATTTAAGTGAGTTTTCATCAAAATACAGGAGTTCTGCATGAAGTGTTCATTTTGGCCTTCTCTCGCTGAGAAAACGCTATTTGTGACCTGCGACCCAGAACAGCCATAACTTTTGTTCAAAGTGAGTTTTCAGTCAAGTTTCAACCTGAAAGCATAGAAAGATGCATAAACTTGAAGTTACAGCTTGATTTCAGTGAGTTTTCATCAAAATACAGGAGTTCTGCATGAAGTGTTCATTTTGGCCTTCTCTCGCTGAGAAAACGCTATTTGTGACCTGCGACACAGAACAGCCATAACTTTTGTTCAAAGTGAGTTTTCTGTCAAGTTTCAACCTGAAAGCATAGAAAGATGCATAAACTTGAAGTTACAGCTTGATTTCAGTGAGTTTTCATCAAAATACAGGAGTTCTGCATGAAGTGTTCATTTTGGCCTTCTCTCGCTGAGAAAACACTATTTGTGACCTGTGATACAAAAATGCCATAACTATTGTTCAAAGTGAGTTTTCAGTCAAGTTTCAACCTGAAAGCATAGAAAGATGCATAAACTTGAAGTTACAGCTTGATTTAAGTGAGTTTTCATCAAAATACAGGAGTTCTGCATGAAGTGTTCATTTTGGCCTTCTCTCGCTGAGAAAACACTATTTGTGACCTGTGATACAAAAATGCCATAACTTTTGTTCAAAGTGAGTTTTCAGTCAAGTTTCAACCTGAAAGCATAGAAAGATGCATAAACTTGAAGTTACAGCTTGATTTCAGTGAGTTTTCATCAAAATACAGGAGTTCTGCATGAAGTGTTCATTTTGGCCTTCTCTCGCTGAGAAAACACTATTTGTGACCTGTGATACAAAAATGCCATAACTTTTGTTCAAAGTGAGTTTTCTGTCAAGTTTCAACCTGAAAGCATAGAAAGATGCATAAACTTGAAGTTACAGCTTGATTTCAGTGAGTTTTCATCAAAATACAGGAGTTCTGCATGAAGTGTTCATTTTGGCCTTCTCTCGCTGAGAAAACACTATTTGTGACCTGTGATACAAAAATGCCATAACTTTTGTTCAAAGTGAGTTTTCAGTCAAGTTTCAACCTGAAAGCATAGAAAGATGCATAAACTTGAAGTTACAGCTTGATTTCAGTGAGTTTTCATCAAAATATAGGAGTTCTGCATGAAGTGTTCATTTTGGCCTTCTCTCGCTGAGAAAACACTATTTGTGACCTGTGATACAAAAATGCCATAACTTTTGTTCAAAGTGAGTTTTCATTCAAGTTTCAACCTGAAAGCATAGAAAGATGCATAAACTTGAAGTTACAGCTTGATTTCAGTGAGTTTTCATCAAAATACAGGAGTTCTGCATGAAGTGTTCATTTTGGCCTTCTCTCGCTGAGAAAACACTATTTGTGACCTGTGATACAAAAATGCCATAACTTTTGTTCAAAGTGAGTTTTCAGTCAAGTTTCAACCTGAAAGCATAGAAAGATGCATAAACTTGAAGTTACAGCTTGATTTCAGTGAGTTTTCATCAAAATACAGGAGTTCTGCATGAAGTGTTGATTTTGGCCTTCTATCGCTGAGAAAACACTATTTGTGACCTGTGATACAAAAATGCCATAACTTTTGTTCAAAGTGAGTTTTCAGTCAAGTTTCAACCTGAAAGCATAGAAAGATGCATAAACTTGAAGTTACAGCTTGATTTAAGTGAGTTTTCATCAAAATACAGGAGTTCTGCATGAAGTGTTCATTTTGGCCTTCTCTCGCTGAGAAAACGCTATTTGTGACCTGCGACACAGAACAGCCATAACTTTTGTTCAAAGTGAGTTTTCAGTCAAGTTTCAACCTGAAAGCATAGAAAGATGCATAAACTTGAAGTTACAGCTTGATTTCAGTGAGTTTTCATCAAAATACAGGAGTTCTGCATGAAGTGTTGATTTTGGCCTTCTCTCGCTGAGAAAACACTATTTGTGACGTGTGATACAAAAATGCCATAACTTTTGTTCAAAGTGAGTTTTCAGTCAAGTTTCAACCTGAAAGCATAGAAAGATGCATAAACTTGAAGTTACAGCTTGATTTAAGTGAGTTTTCATCAAAATACAGGAGTTCTGCATGAAGTGTTCATTTTGGCCTTCTCTCGCTGAGAAAACGCTATTTGTGACCTGCGACACAGAAAAGCCATAACTGTTGTTCAAAGTGAGTTTTCAGTCAAGTTTCAACCTGAAAGCATAGAAAGATGCATAAACTTGAAGTTACAGCTTGATTTAAGTGAGTTTTCATCAAAATACAGGAGTTCTGCATGAAGTGTTCATTTTGGCCTTCTCTCGCTGAGAAAACGCTATTTGTGACCTGCGACCCAGAACAGCCATAACTTTTGTTCAAAGTGAGTTTTCAGTCAAGTTTCAACCTGAAAGCATAGAAAGATGCATAAACTTGAAGTTACAGCTTGATTTCAGTGAGTTTTCATCAAAATACAGGAGTTCTGCATGAAGTGTTCATTTTGGCCTTCTCTCGCTGAGAAAACGCTATTTGTGACCTGCGACACAGAACAGCCATAACTTTTGTTCAAAGTGAGTTTTCTGTCAAGTTTCAACCTGAAAGCATAGAAAGATGCATAAACTTGAAGTTACAGCTTGATTTCAGTGAGTTTTCATCAAAATACAGGAGTTCTGCATGAAGTGTTCATTTTGGCCTTCTCTCGCTGAGAAAACGCTATTTGTGACCTGCGACCCAGAACAGCCATAACTTTTGTTCAAAGTGAGTTTTCAGTCAAGTTTCAACCTGAAAGCATAGAAAGATGCATAAACTTGAAGTTACAGCTTGATTTCAGTGAGTTTTCATCAAAATACAGGAGTTCTGCATGAAGTGTTCATTTTGGCCTTCTCTCGCTGAGAAAACGCTATTTGTGACCTGCGACACAGAACAGCCATAACTTTTGTTCAAAGTGAGTTTTCTGTCAAGTTTCAACCTGAAAGCATAGAAAGATGCATAAACTTGAAGTTACAGCTTGATTTCAGTGAGTTTTCATCAAAATACAGGAGTTCTGCATGAAGTGTTCATTTTGGCCTTCTCTCGCTGAGAAAACACTATTTGTGACCTGTGATACAAAAATGCCATAACTATTGTTCAAAGTGAGTTTTCAGTCAAGTTTCAACCTGAAAGCATAGAAAGATGCATAAACTTGAAGTTACAGCTTGATTTAAGTGAGTTTTCATCAAAATACAGGAGTTCTGCATGAAGTGTTCATTTTGGCCTTCTCTCGCTGAGAAAACACTATTTGTGACCTGTGATACAAAAATGCCATAACTTTTGTTCAAAGTGAGTTTTCAGTCAAGTTTCAACCTGAAAGCATAGAAAGATGCATAAACTTGAAGTTACAGCTTGATTTCAGTGAGTTTTCATCAAAATACAGGAGTTCTGCATGAAGTGTTCATTTTGGCCTTCTCTCGCTGAGAAAACACTATTTGTGACCTGTGATACAAAAATGCCATAACTTTTGTTCAAAGTGAGTTTTCTGTCAAGTTTCAACCTGAAAGCATAGAAAGATGCATAAACTTGAAGTTACAGCTTGATTTCAGTGAGTTTTCATCAAAATACAGGAGTTCTGCATGAAGTGTTCAT
Organism: Aulostomus chinensis; assembly: GCF_037954235.1. NCBI lineage: Eukaryota > Metazoa > Chordata > Actinopteri > Syngnathiformes > Aulostomidae > Aulostomus > Aulostomus chinensis. The sequence goes on from NW_028234202.1 coordinate 88,889, forward strand.
TTTGGCCTTCTCTCGCTGAGAAAACACTATTTGTGACCTGTGATACAAAAATGCCATAACTTTTGTTCAAAGTGAGTTTTCAGTCAAGTTTCAACCTGAAAGCATAGAAAGATGCATAAACTTGAAGTTACAGCTTGATTTCAGTGAGTTTTCATCAAAATATAGGAGTTCTGCATGAAGTGTTCATTTTGGCCTTCTCTCGCTGAGAAAACACTATTTGTGACCTGTGATACAAAAATGCCATAACTTTTGTTCAAAGTGAGTTTTCATTCAAGTTTCAACCTGAAAGCATAGAAAGATGCATAAACTTGAAGTTACAGCTTGATTTCAGTGAGTTTTCATCAAAATACAGGAGTTCTGCATGAAGTGTTCATTTTGGCCTTCTCTCGCTGAGAAAACACTATTTGTGACCTGTGATACAAAAATGCCATAACTTTTGTTCAAAGTGAGTTTTCAGTCAAGTTTCAACCTGAAAGCATAGAAAGATGCATAAACTTGAAGTTACAGCTTGATTTCAGTGAGTTTTCATCAAAATACAGGAGTTCTGCATGAAGTGTTGATTTTGGCCTTCTATCGCTGAGAAAACACTATTTGTGACCTGTGATACAAAAATGCCATAACTTTTGTTCAAAGTGAGTTTTCAGTCAAGTTTCAACCTGAAAGCATAGAAAGATGCATAAACTTGAAGTTACAGCTTGATTTAAGTGAGTTTTCATCAAAATACAGGAGTTCTGCATGAAGTGTTCATTTTGGCCTTCTCTCGCTGAGAAAACGCTATTTGTGACCTGCGACACAGAACAGCCATAACTTTTGTTCAAAGTGAGTTTTCAGTCAAGTTTCAACCTGAAAGCATAGAAAGATGCATAAACTTGAAGTTACAGCTTGATTTCAGTGAGTTTTCATCAAAATACAGGAGTTCTGCATGAAGTGTTGATTTTGGCCTTCTCTCGCTGAGAAAACACTATTTGTGACGTGTGATACAAAAATGCCATAACTTTTGTTCAAAGTGAGTTTTCAGTCAAGTTTCAACCTGAAAGCATAGAAAGATGCATAAACTTGAAGTTACAGCTTGATTTAAGTGAGTTTTCATCAAAATACAGGAGTTCTGCATGAAGTGTTCATTTTGGCCTTCTCTCGCTGAGAAAACGCTATTTGTGACCTGCGACACAGAAAAGCCATAACTGTTGTTCAAAGTGAGTTTTCAGTCAAGTTTCAACCTGAAAGCATAGAAAGATGCATAAACTTGAAGTTACAGCTTGATTTAAGTGAGTTTTCATCAAAATACAGGAGTTCTGCATGAAGTGTTCATTTTGGCCTTCTCTCGCTGAGAAAACGCTATTTGTGACCTGCGACCCAGAACAGCCATAACTTTTGTTCAAAGTGAGTTTTCAGTCAAGTTTCAACCTGAAAGCATAGAAAGATGCATAAACTTGAAGTTACAGCTTGATTTCAGTGAGTTTTCATCAAAATACAGGAGTTCTGCATGAAGTGTTCATTTTGGCCTTCTCTCGCTGAGAAAACGCTATTTGTGACCTGCGACACAGAACAGCCATAACTTTTGTTCAAAGTGAGTTTTCTGTCAAGTTTCAACCTGAAAGCATAGAAAGATGCATAAACTTGAAGTTACAGCTTGATTTCAGTGAGTTTTCATCAAAATACAGGAGTTCTGCATGAAGTGTTCATTTTGGCCTTCTCTCGCTGAGAAAACACTATTTGTGACCTGTGATACAAAAATGCCATAACTATTGTTCAAAGTGAGTTTTCAGTCAAGTTTCAACCTGAAAGCATAGAAAGATGCATAAACTTGAAGTTACAGCTTGATTTAAGTGAGTTTTCATCAAAATACAGGAGTTCTGCATGAAGTGTTCATTTTGGCCTTCTCTCGCTGAGAAAACACTATTTGTGACCTGTGATACAAAAATGCCATAACTTTTGTTCAAAGTGAGTTTTCAGTCAAGTTTCAACCTGAAAGCATAGAAAGATGCATAAACTTGAAGTTACAGCTTGATTTCAGTGAGTTTTCATCAAAATACAGGAGTTCTGCATGAAGTGTTCATTTTGGCCTTCTCTCGCTGAGAAAACACTATTTGTGACCTGTGATACAAAAATGCCATAACTTTTGTTCAAAGTGAGTTTTCTGTCAAGTTTCAACCTGAAAGCATAGAAAGATGCATAAACTTGAAGTTACAGCTTGATTTCAGTGAGTTTTCATCAAAATACAGGAGTTCTGCATGAAGTGTTCATTTTGGCCTTCTCTCGCTGAGAAAACACTATTTGTGACCTGTGATACAAAAATGCCATAACTTTTGTTCAAAGTGAGTTTTCAGTCAAGTTTCAACCTGAAAGCATAGAAAGATGCATAAACTTGAAGTTACAGCTTGATTTCAGTGAGTTTTCATCAAAATATAGGAGTTCTGCATGAAGTGTTCATTTTGGCCTTCTCTCGCTGAGAAAACACTATTTGTGACCTGTGATACAAAAATGCCATAACTTTTGTTCAAAGTGAGTTTTCATTCAAGTTTCAACCTGAAAGCATAGAAAGATGCATAAACTTGAAGTTACAGCTTGATTTCAGTGAGTTTTCATCAAAATACAGGAGTTCTGCATGAAGTGTTCATTTTGGCCTTCTCTCGCTGAGAAAACACTATTTGTGACCTGTGATACAAAAATGCCATAACTTTTGTTCAAAGTGAGTTTTCAGTCAAGTTTCAACCTGAAAGCATAGAAAGATGCATAAACTTGAAGTTACAGCTTGATTTCAGTGAGTTTTCATCAAAATACAGGAGTTCTGCATGAAGTGTTGATTTTGGCCTTCTATCGCTGAGAAAACACTATTTGTGACCTGTGATACAAAAATGCCATAACTTTTGTTCAAAGTGAGTTTTCAGTCAAGTTTCAACCTGAAAGCATAGAAAGATGCATAAACTTGAAGTTACAGCTTGATTTAAGTGAGTTTTCATCAAAATACAGGAGTTCTGCATGAAGTGTTCATTTTGGCCTTCTCTCGCTGAGAAAACACTATTTGTGACCTGCGACACAGAACAGCCATAACTTTTGTTCAAAGTGAGTTTTCAGTCAAGTTTCAACCTGAAAGCATAGAAAGATGCATAAACTTGAAGTTACAGCTTGATTTCAGTGAGTTTTCATCAAAATACAGGAGTTCTGATGAAGTGTTCATTTTGGCCTTCTCTCGCTGAGAAAACGCTATTTGTGACCTGCGAAACAGAACAGCCATAACTTTTGTTCAAAGTGAGTTTTCAGTCAAGTTTCAACCTGAAAGCATAGAAAGATGCATAAACTTGAAGTTACAGCTTGATTTCAGTGAGTTTTCATCAAAATACAGGAGTTCTGCATGAAGTGTTCATTTTGGCCTTCTCTCGCTGAGAAAACACTATTTGTGACCTGTGATACAAAAATGCCATAACTTTTGTTCAAAGTGAGTTTTCAGTCAAGTTTCAACCTGAAAGCATAGAAAGATGCATAAACTTGAAGTTACAGCTTGATTTCAGTGAGTTTTCATCAAAATACAGGAGTTCTGCATGAAGTGTTGATTTTGGCCTTCTATCGCTGAGAAAACACTATTTGTGACCTGTGATACAAAAATGCCATAACTTTTGTTCAAAGTGAGTTTTCAGTCAAGTTTCAACCTGAAAGCATAGAAAGATGCATAAACTTGAAGTTACACCTTGATTTAAGTGAGTTTTCATCAAAATACAGGAGTTCTGCATGAAGTGTTCATTTTGGCCTTCTCTCGCTGAGAAAACGCTATTTGTGACCTGCGACACAGAACAGCCATAACTTTTGTTCAAAGTGAGTTTTCAGTCAAGTTTCAACCTGAAAGCATAGAAAGATGCATAAACTTGAAGTTACAGCTTGATTTCAGTGAGTTTTCATCAAAATACAGGAGTTCTGATGAAGTGTTCATTTTGGCCTTCTCTCGCTGAGAAAACGCTATTTGTGACCTGCGACACAGAACAGCCATAACTTTTGTTCAAAGTGAGTTTTCAGTCAAGTTTCAACCTGAAAGCATAGAAAGATGCATAAACTTGAAGTTACAGCTTGATTTCAGTGAGTTTTCATCAAAATACAGGAGTTCTGCATGAAGTGTTCATTTTGGCCTTCTCTCGCTGAGAAAACACTATTTGTGACCTGTGATACAAAAATGCCATAACTTTTGTTCAAAGTGAGTTTTCAGTCAAGTTTTAACCTGAAAGCATAGAAAGATGCATAAACTTGAAGTTACAGCTTGATTTCAGTGAGTTTTCATCAAAATACAGGAGTTCTGCATGAAGTGTTCATTTTGGCCTTCTCTCGCTGAGAAAACACTATTTGTGACCTGTGATACAAAAATGCCATAACTTTTGTTCAAAGTGAGTTTTCAGTCAAGTTTCAAACCTGAAAGCATAGAAAGATGCATAAACTTGAAGTTACAGCTTGATTTCAGTGAGTTTTCATCAAAATACAGGAGTTCTGCATGAAGTGTTCATTTTGGCCTTCTCTCGCTGAGAAAACACTATTTGTGACCTGTGATACAAAAATGCCATAACTTTTGTTCAAAGTGAGTTTTCAGTCAAGTTTCAACCTGAAAGCATAGAAAGATGCAAAAACTTGAAGTTACAGCTTGATTTCAGTGAGTTTTCATCAAAATACAGGAGTTCTGCATGAAGTTTTCATTTTGGACTTCTCTCGCTGAGAAAACACTATTTGTGACCTGTGATACAAAAATGCCATAACTTTTGTTCAAAGTGAGTTTTCAGTCAAGTTTCAACCTGAAAGCATAGAAAGATGCATAAACTTGAAGTTACAGCTTGATTTCAGTGAGTTTTCATCAAAATACAGGAGTTCTGCATGAAGTGTTCATTTTGGCCTTCTCTCGCTGAGAAAACGCTATTTGTGACCTGCGACACAGAAAAGCCATAACTTTTGTTCAAAGTGAGTTTTCAGTCAAGTTTCAACCTGAAAGCATAGAAAGATGCATAAACTTGAAGTTACAGCTTGATTTCAGTGAGTTTTCATCAAAATACAGGAGTTCTGCATGAAGTGTTCATTTTGGCCTTCTCTCGCTGAGAAAACACTATTTGTGACCTGTGATACAAAAATGCCATAACTTTTGTTCAAAGTGAGTTTTCAGTCAAGTTTCAACCTGAAAGCATAGAAAGATGCATAAACTTGAAGTTACAGCTTGATTTCAGTGAGTTTTCATCAAAATACAGGAGTTCTGCATGAAGTGTTCATTTTGGCCTTCTCTCGCTGAGAAAACACTATTTGTGACCTGCGACACAGAACAGCCATAACTTTTGTTCAAAGTGAGTTTTCTGTCAAGTTTCAACCTGAAAGCATGGAAAGATGCATAAACTTGAAGATACAGCTTGATTTCAGTGAGTTTTCATCAAAATACAGGAGTTCTGCATGAAGTGTTCATTTTGGCCTTCTCTCGCTGAGAAAACACTATTTGTGACCTGTGATACAAAAATGCCATAACTTTTGTTCAAAGTGAGTTTTCAGTCAAGTTTCAACCTGAAAGCATAGAAAGATGCATAAACTTGAAGTTACAGCTTGATTTCAGTGAGTTTTCATCAAAATACAGGAGTTCTGATGAAGTGTTCATTTTGGCCTTCTCTCGCTGAGAAAACGCTATTTGTGACCTGCGACACAGAACAGCCATAACTTTTGTTCAAAGTGAGTTTTCAGTCAAGTTTCAACCTGAAAGCATAGAAAGATGCATAAACTTGAAGTTACAGCTTGATTTCAGTGAGTTTTCATCAAAATACAGGAGTTCTGCATGAAGTGTTCATTTTGGCCTTCTCTCGCTGAGAAAACGCTATTTGTGACCTGCGACACAGAACAGCCATAACTTTTGTTCAAAGTGAGTTTTCTGTCAAGTTTCAACCTGAAAGCATGGAAAGATGCATAAACTTGAAGATACAGCTTGATTTCAGTGAGTTTTCATCAAAATACAGGAGTTCTGCATGAAGTGTTCATTTTGGCCTTCTCTCGCTGAGAAAACACTATTTGTGACCTGTGATACAAAAATGCCATAACTTTTGTTCAAAGTGAGTTTTCAGTCAAGTTTCAACCTGAAAGCATAGAAAGATGCATAAACTTGAAGTTACAGCTTGATTTCAGTGAGTTTTCATCAAAATACAGGAGTTCTGCATGAAGTGTTCATTTTGGCCTTCTCTCGCTGAGAAAACACTATTTGTGACCTGTGATACAAAAATGCCATAACTTTTGTTCAAAGTGAGTTTTCTGTCAAGTTTCAACCTGAAAGCATAGAAAGATGCATAAACTTGAAGTTACAGCTTGATTTCAGTGAGTTTTCATCAAAATACAGGAGTTCTGCATGAAGTGTTCATTTTGGCCTTCTCTCGCTGAGAAAACACTATTTGTGACCTGTGATACAAAAATGCCATAACTTTTGTTCAAAGTGAGTTTTCAGTCAAGTTTCAACCTGAAAGCATAGAAAGATGCATAAACTTGAAGTTACAGCTTGATTTCAGTGAGTTTTCATCAAAATACAGGAGTTCTGCATGAAGTGTTCATTTTGGCCTTCTCTCGCTGAGAAAACGCTATTTGTGACCTGCGACACAGAACAGCCATAACTTTTGTTCAAAGTGAGTTTTCAGTCAAGTTTCAACCTGAAAGCATAGAAAGATGCATAAACTTGAAGTTACAGCTTGATTTCAGTGAGTTTTCATCAAAATACAGGAGTTCTGCATGAAGTGTTCATTTTGGCCTTCTCTCGCTGAGAAAACACTATTTGTGACCTGTGATACAAAAATGCCATAACTTTTGTTCAAAGTGAGTTTTCAGTCAAGTTTCAACCTGAAAGCATAGAAAGATGCATAAACTTGAAGTTACAGCTTGATTTCAGTGAGTTTTCATCAAAATACAGGAGTTCTGCATGAAGTGTTCATTTTGGCCTTCTCTCGCTGAGAAAACACTATTTGTGACCTGTGATACAAAAATGCCATAACTTTTGTTCAAAGTGAGTTTTCTGTCAAGTTTCAACCTGAAAGCATAGAAAGATGCATAAACTTGAAGTTACAGCTTGATTTCAGTGAGTTTTCATCAAAATACAGGAGTTCTGCATGAAGTGTTCATTTTGGCCTTCTCTCGCTGAGAAAACACTATTTGTGACCTGTGATACAAAAATGCCATAACTTTTGTTCAAAGTGAGTTTTCTGTCAAGTTTCAACCTGAAAGCATAGAAAGATGCATAAACTTGAAGTTACAGCTTGATTTCAGTGAGTTTTCATCAAAATACAGGAGTTCTGCATGAAGTGTTCATTTTGGCCTTCTCTCGCTGAGAAAACACTATTTGTGACCTGTGATACAAAAATGCCATAACTTTTGTTCAAAGTGAGTTTTCAGTCAAGTTTCAACCTGAAAGCATAGAAAGATGCATAAACTTGAAGTTACAGCTTGATTTCAGTGAGTTTTCATCAAAATACAGGAGTTCTGCATGAAGTGTTCATTTTGGCCTTCTCTCGCTGAGAAAACGCTATTTGTGACCTGCGACACAGAACAGCCATAACTTTTGTTCAAAGTGAGTTTTCAGTCAAGTTTCAACCTGAAAGCATAGAAAGATGCATAAACTTGAAGTTACAGCTTGATTTCAGTGAGTTTTCATCAAAATACAGGAGTTCTGCATGAAGTGTTCATTTTGGCCTTCTCTCGCTGAGAAAACACTATTTGTGACCTGTGATACAAAAATGCCATAACTTTTGTTCAAAGTGAGTTTTCAGTCAAGTTTCAACCTGAAAGCATAGAAAGATGCATAAACTTGAAGTTACAGCTTGATTTCAGTGAGTTTTCATCAAAATACAGGAGTTCTGCATGAAGTGTTCATTTTGGCCTTCTCTCGCTGAGAAAACGCAATTTGTGACCTGCGACACAGAACAGCCATAACTTTTGTTCAAAGTGAGTTTTCAGTCAAGTTTCAACCTGAAAGCATAGAAAGATGCATAAACTTGAAGTTACAGCTTGATTTCAGTGAGTTTTCATCAAAATACAGGAGTTCTGCATGAAGTGTTCATTTTGGCCTTCTCTCGCTGAGAAAACCCTATTTTTGACCTGTGATACAAAAATGCCATAACTTTTGTTCAAAGTGAGTTTTCGGTCAAGTTTCAACCTGAAAGCATAGAAAGATGCATAAACTTGAAGGTACAGCTTGATTTCAGTGAGTTTTCATCAAAATACAGGAGTTCTGCATGAAGTGTTCATTTTGGCCTTCTCTCGCTGAGAAAACACTATTTGTGACCTGTGATACAAAAATGCCATAACTTTTGTTCAAAGTGAGTTTTCAGTCAAGTTTCAACCTGAAAGCATAGAAAGATGCATAAACTTGAAGTTACAGCTTGATTTCAGTGAGTTTTCATCAAAATACAGGAGTTCTGCATGAAGTGTTCATTTTGGCCTTCTCTCGCTGAGAAAACGCTATTTGTGACCTGCGACACAGAACAGCCATAACTTTTGTTCAAAGTGAGTTTTCTGTCAAGTTTCAACCTGAAAGCATAGAAAGATGCATAAACTTGAACTTACAGCTTGATTTCAGTGAGTTTTCATCAAAATACAGGAGTTCTGCATGAAGTGTTCATTTTGGCCTTCTCTCGCTGAGAAAACGCTATTTGTGACCTGCGACACAAAACAGCCATAACTTTTGTTCAAAGTGAGTTTTCTGTCAAGTTTCAACCTGAAAGCATAGAAAGATGCATAAACTTGAAGGTACAGCTTGATTTCAGTGAGTTTTCATCAAAATACAGGAGTTCTGCATGAAGTGTTCATTTTGGCCTTCTCTCGCTGAGAAAACACTATTTGTGACCTGTGATACAAAAATGCCATAACTTTTGTTCAAAGTGAGTTTTCAGTCAAGTTTCAACCTGAAAGCATAGAAAGATGCATAAACTTGAAGTTACAGCTTGATTTCAGTGAGTTTTCATCAAAATACAGGAGTTCTGCATGAAGTGTTCATTTTGGCCTTCTCTCGCTGAGAAAACGCTATTTGTGACCTGCGACACAGAACAGCCATAACTTTTGTTCAAAGTGAGTTTTCAGTCAAGTTTCAACCTGAAAGCATAGAAAGATGCATAAACTTGAAGTTACAGCTTGATTTCAGTGAGTTTTCATCAAAATACAGGAGTTCTGCATGAAGTGTTCATTTTGGCCTTCTCTCGCTGAGAAAACGCTATTTGTGACCTGTGATACAAAAATGCCATAACTTTTGTTCAAAGTGAGTTTTCAGTCAAGTTTCAACCTGAAAGCATAGAAAGATGCATAAACTTGAAGTTACAGCTTGATTTCTGTGAGTTTTCATCAAAATACAGGAGTTCTGCATGAAGTGTTCATTTTGGCCTTCTCTCGCTGAGAAAACGCTATTTGTGACCTGCGACACAGAACAGCCATAACTTTTGTTCAAAGTGAGTTTTCAGTTAAGTTTCAACCTGAAAGCATAGAAAGATGCATAAACTTGAAGTTACAGCTTGATTTCAGTGAGTTTTCATCAAAATACAGGAGTTCTGCATGAAGTGTTCATTTTGGCCTTCTCTCGCTGAGAAAACACTATTTGTGACCTGTGATACAAAAATGCCATAACTTTTGTTCAAAGTGAGTTTTCAGTCAAGTTTCAACCTGAAAGCATAGAAAGATGCATAAACTTGAAGTTACAGCTTGATTTCAGTGAGTTTTCATCAAAATACAGGAGTTCTGCATGAAGTGTTCATTTTGGCCTTCTCTCGCTGAGAAAACGCTATTTGTGACCTGCGACACAGAACAGCCATAACTTTTGTTCAAAGTGAGTTTTCAGTCAAGTTTCAACCTGAAAGCATAGAAAGATGCATAAACTTGAAGTTACAGCTTGATTTCAGTGAGTTTTCATCAAAATACAGGAGTTCTGCATGAAGTGTTCATTTTGGCCTTCTCTCGCTGAGAAAACACTATTTGTGACCTGTGATACAAAAATGCCATAACTTTTGTTCAAAGTGAGTTTTCGGTCAAGTTTCAACCTGAAAGCATAGAAAGATGCATAAACTTGAAGTTACAGCTTGATTTCAGTGAGTTTTCATCAAAATACAGGAGTTCTGCATGAAGTGTTCATTTTGGCCTTCTCTCGCTGAGAAAACGCTATTTGTGACCTGCGACACAGAACAGCCATAACTTTTGTTCAAAGTGAGTTTTCAGTCAAGTTTCAACCTGAAAGCATAGAAAGATGCATAAACTTGAAGTTACAGCTTGATTTCAGTGAGTTTTCATCAAAATACAGGAGTTCTGCATGAAGTGTTCATTTTGGCCTTCTCTCGCTGAGAAAACACTATTTGTGACCTGTGATACAAAAATGCCATAACTTTTGTTCAAAGTGAGTTTTCAGTCAAGTTTCAACCTGAAAGCATAGAAAGATGCATAAACTTGAAGTTACAGCTTGATTTCAGTGAGTTTTCATCAAAATACAGGAGTTCTGCATGAAGTGTTCATTTTGGCCTTCTCTCGCTGAGAAAACGCAATTTGTGACCTGCGACACAGAACAGCCATAACTTTTGTTCAAAGTGAGTTTTCAGTCAAGTTTCAACCTGAAAGCATAGAAAGATGCATAAACTTGAAGTTACAGCTTGATTTCAGTGAGTTTTCATCAAAATACAGGAGTTCTGCATGAAGTGTTCATTTTGGCCTTCTCTCGCTGAGAAAACGCTATTTGTGACCTGCGACACAGAACAGCCATAACTTTTGTTCAAAGTGAGTTTTCTGTCAAGTTTCAACCTGAAAGCAAAGAAAGATGCATAAACTTGAAGTTACAGCTTGATTTCAGTGAGTTTTCATCAAAATACAGGAGTTCTGCATGAAGTGTTCATTTTGGCCTTCTCTCGCTGAGAAAACACTATTTGTGACCTGTGATACAAAAATGCCATAACTTTTGTTCAAAGTGAGTTTTCAGTCAAGTTTCAACCTGAAAGCATAGAAAGATGCATAAACTTGAAGGTACAGCTTGATTTCAGTGAGTTTTCATCAAAATACAGGAGTTCTGCATGAAGTGTTCATTTTGGCCTTCTCTCGCTGAGAAAACACTATTTGTGACCTGTGATACAAAAATGCCATAACTTTTGTTCAAAGTGAGTTTTCAGTCAAGTTTCAACCTGAAAGCATAGAAAGATGCATAAACTTGAAGTTACAGCTTGATTTCAGTGAGTTTTCATCAAAATACAGGAGTTCTGCATGAAGTGTTCATTTTGGCCTTCTCTCGCTGAGAAAACGCTATTTGTGACCTGCGACACAGAACAGCCATAACTTTTGTTCAAAGTGAGTTTTCAGTCAAGTTTCAACCTGAAAGCATAGAAAGATGCATAAACTTGAAGTTACAGCTTGATTTCAGTGAGTTTTCATCAAAATACAGGAGTTCTGCATGAAGTGTTCATTTTGGCCTTCTCTCGCTGAGAAAACACTATTTGTGACCTGTGATACAAAAATGCCATAACTTTTGTTCAAAGTAAGTTTTCAGTCAAGTTTCAACCTGAAAGCATAGAAAGATGCATAAACTTGAAGTTACAGCTTGATTTCAGTGAGTTTTCATCAAAATACAGGAGTTCTGCATGAAGTGTTCATTTTGGCCTTCTCTCGCTGAGAAAACGCAATTTGTGACCTGCGACACAGGACAGCCATAACTTTTGTTCAAAGTGAGTTTTCAGTTAAGTTTCAACCTGAAAGCATAGAAAGATGCATAAACTTGAAGTTACAGCTTGATTTCAGTGAGTTTTCATCAAAATACAGGAGTTCTGCATGAAGTGTTCATTTTGGCCTTCTCTCGCTGAGAAAACACTATTTGTGACCTGTGATACAAAAATGCCATAACTTTTGTTCAAAGTGAGTTTTCAGTCAAGTTTCAACCTGAAAGCATAGAAAGATGCATAAACTTGAAGTTACAGCTTGATTTCAGTGAGTTTTCATCAAAATACAGGAGTTCTGCATGAAGTGTTCATTTTGGCCTTCTCTCGCTGAGAAAACGCTATTTGTGACCTGCGACACAGAACAGCCATAACTTTTGTTCAAAGTGAGTTTTCAGTCAAGTTTCAACCTGAAAGCATAGAAAGATGCATAAACTTGAAGTTACAGCTTGATTTCAGTGAGTTTTCATCAAAATACAGGAGTTCTGCATGAAGTGTTGATTTTGGCCTTCTCTCGCTGAGAAAACACTATTTGTGACCTGTGATACAAAAATGCCATAACTTTTGTTCAAAGTGAGTTTTCAGTTAAGTTTCAACCTGAAAGCATAGAAAGATGCATAAACTTGAAGTTACAGCTTGATTTAAGTGAGTTTTCATCAAAATACAGGAGTTCTGCATGAAGTGTTCATTTTGGCCTTCTCTCGCTGAGAAAACGCTATTTGTGACCTGCGACACAGAACAGCCATAACTTTTGTTCAAAGTGAGTTTTCAGTCAAGTTTCAACCTGAAAGCATAGAAAGATGCATAAACTTGAAGTTACAGCTTGATTTCAGTGAGTTTTCATCAAAATACAGGAGTTCTGCATGAAGTGTTCATTTTGGCCTTCTCTCGCTGAGAAAACGCTATTTGTGACCTGCGACCCAGAACAGCCATAACTTTTGTTCAAAGTGAGTTTTCAGTCAAGTTTCAACCTGAAAGCATAGAAAGATGCATAAACTTGAAGTTACAGCTTGATTTCAGTGAGTTTTCATCAAAATACAGGAGTTCTGCATGAAGTGTTCATTTTGGCCTTCTCTCGCTGAGAAAACGCTATTTGTGACCTGCGACACAGAACAGCCATAACTTTTGTTCAAAGTGAGTTTTCTGTCAAGTTTCAACCTGAAAGCATAGAAAGATGCATAAACTTGAAGTTACAGCTTGATTTCAGTGAGTTTTCATCAAAATACAGGAGTTCTGCATGAAGTGTTCATTTTGGCCTTCTCTCGCTGAGAAAACACTATTTGTGACCTGTGATACAAAAATGCCATAACTATTGTTCAAAGTGAGTTTTCAGTCAAGTTTCAACCTGAAAGCATAGAAAGATGCATAAACTTGAAGTTACAGCTTGATTTAAGTGAGTTTTCATCAAAATACAGGAGTTCTGCATGAAGTGTTCATTTTGGCCTTGTCTCGCTGAGAAAACACTATTTGTGACCTGTGATACAAAAATGCCATAACTTTTGTTCAAAGTGAGTTTTCAGTCAAGTTTCAACCTGAAAGCATAGAAAGATGCATAAACTTGAAGTTACAGCTTGATTTCAGTGAGTTTTCATCAAAATACAGGAGTTCTGCATGAAGTGTTCATTTTGGCCTTCTCTCGCTGAGAAAACACTATTTGTGACCTGTGATACAAAAATGCCATAACTTTTGTTCAAAGTGAGTTTTCTGTCAAGTTTCAACCTGAAAGCATAGAAAGATGCATAAACTTGAAGTTACAGCTTGATTTCAGTGAGTTTTCATCAAAACACAGGAGTTCTGCATGAAGTGTTCATTTTGGCCTTCTCTCGCTGAGAAAACACTATTTGTGACCTGTGATACAAAAATGCCATAACTTTTGTTCAAAGTGAGTTTTCAGTCAAGTTTCAACCTGAAAGCATAGAAAGATGCATAAACTTGAAGTTACAGCTTGATTTCAGTGAGTTTTCATCAAAATACAGGAGTTCTGCATGAAGTGTTCATTTTGGCCTTCTCTCGCTGAGAAAACGCTATTTGTGACCTGCGACACAGAACAGCCATAACTTTTGTTCAAAGTGAGTTTTCTGTCAAGTTTCAACCTGAAAGCATAGAAAGATGCATAAACTTGAAGTTACAGCTTGATTTCAGTGAGTTTTCATCAAAATACAGGAGTTCTGCATGAAGTGTTCATTTTGGCCTTGTCTCGCTGAGAAAACGCTATTTGTGACCTGCGACACAGAACAGCCATAACTTTTGTTCAAAGTGAGTTTTCTGTCAAGTTTCAACCTGAAAGCATAGAAAGATGCATAAACTTGAAGTTACAGCTTGATTTCAGTGAGTTTTCATCAAAATACAGGAGTTCTGCATGAAGTGTTCATTTTGGCCTTCTCTCGCTGAGAAAACACTATTTGTGACCTGTGATAAAAAAATGCCATAACTTTTGTTCAAAGTGAGTTTTCAGTCAAGTTTCAACCTGAAAGCATAGAAAGATGCATAAACTTGAAGTTACAGCTTGATTTCAGTGAGTTTTCATCAAAATACAGGAGTTCTGCATGAAGTGTTCATTTTGGCCTTCTCTCGCTGAGAAAACGCTATTTGTGACCTGTGATACAAAAATGCCATAACTTTTGTTCAAAGTGAGTTTTCTGTCAAGTTTCAACCTGAAAGCATAGAAAGATGCATAAACTTGAAGTTACAGCTTGATTTCAGTGAGTTTTCATCAAAATACAGGAGTTCTGCATGAAGTGTTCATTTTGGCCTTCTCTCACTGAGAAAACACTATTTGTGACCTGTGATACAAAAATGCCATAACTTTTGTTCAAAGTGAGTTTTCAGTCAAGTTTCAACCTGAAAGCATAGAAAGATGCATAAACTTGAAGTTACAGCTTGATTTCAGTGAGTTTTCATCAAAATACAGGAGTTCTGCATGAAGTGTTCATTTTGGCCTTCTCTCGCTGAGAAAACACTATTTGTGACCTGTGATACAAAAATGCCATAACTTTTGTTCAAAGTGAGTTTTCAGTCAAGTTTCAACCTGAAAGCATAGAAAGATGCATAAACTTGAAGTTACAGCTTGATTTCAGTGAGTTTTCATCAAAATACAGGAGTTCTGCATGAAGTGTTCATTTTGGCCTTCTCTCGCTGAGAAAACACTATTTGTGACCTGTGATACAAAAATGCCATAACTTTTGTTCAAAGTGAGTTTTCTGTCAAGTTTCAACCTGAAAGCATAGAAAGATGCATAAACTTGAAGTTACAGCTTGATTTCAGTGAGTTTTCATCAAAATACAGGAGTTCTGCATGAAGTGTTCATTTTGGCCTTCTCTCGCTGAGAAAACACTATTTGTGACCTGTGATACAAAAATGCCATAACTTTTGTTCAAAGTGAGTTTTCAGTCAAGTTTCAACCTGAAAGCATAGAAAGATGCATAAACTTGAAGTTACAGCTTGATTTCAGTGAGTTTTCATCAAAATACAGGAGTTCTGCATGAAGTGTTCATTTTGGCCTTCTCTCGCTGAGAAAACACTATTTGTGACCTGTGATACAAAAATGCCATAACTTTTGTTCAAAGTGAGTTTTCAGTCAAGTTTCAACCTGAAAGCATAGAAAGATGCATAAACTTGAAGTTACAGCTTGATTTCAGTGAGTTTTCATCAAAATACAGTAGTTCTGCATGAAGTGTTCATTTTGGCCTTCTCTCGCTGAGAAAACACTATTTGTGACCTGTGATACAAAAATGCCATAACTTTTGTTCAAAGTGAGTTTTCAGTCAAGCTTCAACCTGAAAGCATAGAAAGATGCATAAACTTGAAGTTACAGCTTGATTTCAGTGAGTTTTCATCAAAATACAGGAGTTCTGCATGAAGTGTTCATTTTGGCCTTCTCTCGCTGAGAAAACGCTATTTGTGACCTGCGACACAGAACAGCCATAACTTTTGTTCAAAGTGAGTTTTCTGTCAAGTTTCAACCTGAAAGCATGGAAAGATGCATAAACTTGAAGATACAGCTTGATTTCAGTGAGTTTTCATCAAAATACAGTAGTTCTGCATGAAGTGTTCATTTTGGCCTTCTCTCGCTGAGAAAACACTATTTGTGACCTGTGATACAAAAATGCCATAACTTTTGTTCAAAGTGAGTTTTCAGTCAAGCTTCAACCTGAAAGCATAGAAAGATGCATAAACTTGAAGTTACAGCTTGATTTCAGTGAGTTTTCATCAAAATACAGGAGTTCTGCATGAAGTGTTCATTTTGGCCTTCTCTCGCTGAGAAAACGCTATTTGTGACCTGCGACACAGAACAGCCATAACTTTTGTTCAAAGTGAGTTTTCTGTCAAGTTTCAACCTGAAAGCATGGAAAGATGCATAAACTTGAAGATACAGCTTGATTTCAGTGAGTTTTCATCAAAATACAGTAGTTCTGCATGAAGTGTTCATTTTGGCCTTCTCTCGCTGAGAAAACACTATTTGTGACCTGTGATACAAAAATGCCATAACTTTTGTTCAAAGTGAGTTTTCAGTCAAGCTTCAACCTGAAAGCATAGAAAGATGCATAAACTTGAAGTTACAGCTTGATTTCAGTGAGTTTTCATCAAAATACAGGAGTTCTGCATGAAGTGTTCATTTTGGCCTTCTCTCGCTGAGAAAACGCTATTTGTGACCTGCGACACAGAACAGCCATAACTTTTGTTCAAAGTGAGTTTTCTGTCAAGTTTCAACCTGAAAGCATGGAAAGATGCATAAACTTGAAGATACAGCTTGATTTCAGTGAGTTTTCATCAAAATACAGGAGTTCTGCATGAAGTGTTCATTTTGGCCTTCTCTCGCTGAGAAAACACTATTTGTGACCTGTGATACAAAAATGCCATAACTATTGTTCAAAGTGAGTTTTCAGTCAAGTTTCAACCTGAAAGCATAGAAAGATGCATAAACTTGAAGTTACAGCTTGATTTAAGTGAGTTTTCATCAAAATACAGGAGTTCTGCATGAAGTGTTCATTTTGGCCTTGTCTCGCTGAGAAAACACTATTTGTGACCTGTGATACAAAAATGCCATAACTTTTGTTCAAAGTGAGTTTTCAGTCAAGTTTCAACCTGAAAGCATAGAAAGATGCATAAACTTGAAGTTACAGCTTGATTTCAGTGAGTTTTCATCAAAATACAGGAGTTCTGCATGAAGTGTTCATTTTGGCCTTCTCTCGCTGAGAAAACACTATTTGTGACCTGTGATACAAAAATGCCATAACTTTTGTTCAAAGTGAGTTTTCAGTCAAGTTTCAACCTGAAAGCATAGAAAGATGCATAAACTTGAAGTTACAGCTTGATTTCAGTGAGTTTTCATCAAAATACAGGAGTTCTGCATGAAGTGTTCATTTTGGCCTTCTCTCGCTGAGAAAACGCTATTTGTGACCTGCGACACAGAACAGCCATAACTTTTGTTCAAAGTGAGTTTTCTGTCAAGTTTCAACCTGAAAGCATAGAAAGATGCATAAACTTGAAGTTACAGCTTGATTTCAGTGAGTTTTCATCAAAATACAGGAGTTCTGCATGAAGTGTTCATTTTGGCCTTCTCTCGCTGAGAAAACACTATTTGTGACCTGTGATACAAAAATGCCATAACTATTGTTCAAAGTGAGTTTTCAGTCAAGTTTCAACCTGAAAGCATAGAAAGATGCATAAACTTGAAGTTACAGCTTGATTTAAGTGAGTTTTCATCAAAATACAGGAGTTCTGCATGAAGTGTTCATTTTGGCCTTGTCTCGCTGAGAAAACACTATTTGTGACCTGTGATACAAAAATGCCATAACTTTTGTTCAAAGTGAGTTTTCAGTCAAGTTTCAACCTGAAAGCATAGAAAGATGCATAAACTTGAAGTTACAGCTTGATTTCAGTGAGTTTTCATCAAAATACAGGAGTTCTGCATGAAGTGTTCATTTTGGCCTTCTCTCGCTGAGAAAACACTATTTGTGACCTGTGATACAAAAATGCCATAACTTTTGTTCAAAGTGAGTTTTCTGTCAAGTTTCAACCTGAAAGCATAGAAAGATGCATAAACTTGAAGTTACAGCTTGATTTCAGTGAGTTTTCATCAAAACACAGGAGTTCTGCATGAAGTGTTCATTTTGGCCTTCTCTCGCTGAGAAAACACTATTTGTGACCTGTGATACAAAAATGCCATAACTTTTGTTCAAAGTGAGTTTTCAGTCAAGTTTCAACCTGAAAGCATAGAAAGATGCATAAACTTGAAGTTACAGCTTGATTTCAGTGAGTTTTCATCAAAATACAGGAGTTCTGCATGAAGTGTTCATTTTGGCCTTCTCTCGCTGAGAAAACGCTATTTGTGACCTGCGACACAGAACAGCCATAACTTTTGTTCAAAGTGAGTTTTCAGTCAAGTTTCAACCTGAAAGCATAGAAAGATGCATAAACTTGAAGTTACAGCTTGATTTCAGTGAGTTTTCATCAAAATACAGGAGTTCTGCATGAAGTGTTCATTTTGGCCTTCTCTCGCTGAGAAAACGCTATTTGTGACCTGCGACACAGAACAGCCATAACTTTTGTTCAAAGTGAGTTTTCTGTCAAGTTTCAACCTGAAAGCATAGAAAGATGCATAAACTTGAAGTTACAGCTTGATTTCAGTGAGTTTTCATCAAAATACAGGAGTTCTGCATGAAGTGTTCATTTTGGCCTTCTCTCGCTGAGAAAACACTATTTGTGACCTGTGATAAAAAATGCCATAACTTTTGTTCAAAGTGAGTTTTCAGTCAAGTTTCAACCTGAAAGCATAGAAAGATGCATAAACTTGAAGTTACAGCTTGATTTCAGTGAGTTTTCATCAAAATACAGGAGTTCTGCATGAAGTGTTCATTTTGGCCTTCTCTCGCTGAGAAAACGCTATTTGTGACCTGTGATACAAAAATGCCATAACTTTTGTTCAAAGTGAGTTTTCTGTCAAGTTTCAACCTGAAAGCATAGAAAGATGCATAAACTTGAAGTTACAGCTTGATTTCAGTGAGTTTTCATCAAAATACAGGAGTTCTGCATGAAGTGTTCATTTTGGCCTTCTCTCACTGAGAAAACACTATTTGTGACCTGTGATACAAAAATGCCATAACTTTTGTTCAAAGTGAGTTTTCAGTCAAGTTTCAACCTGAAAGCATAGAAAGATGCATAAACTTGAAGTTACAGCTTGATTTCAGTGAGTTTTCATCAAAATACAGGAGTTCTGCATGAAGTGTTCATTTTGGCCTTCTCTCGCTGAGAAAACACTATTTGTGACCTGTGATACAAAAATGCCAAAACTTTTGTTCAAAGTGAGTTTTCAGTCAAGTTTCAACCTGAAAGCATAGAAAGATGCATAAACTTGAAGTTACAGCTTGATTTCAGTGAGTTTTCATCAAAATACAGGAGTTCTGCATGAAGTGTTCATTTTGGCCTTCTCTCGCTGAGAAAACACTATTTGTGACCTGTGATACAAAAATGCCATAACTTTTGTTCAAAGTGAGTTTTCTGTCAAGTTTCAACCTGAAAGCATAGAAAGATGCATAAACTTGAAGTTACAGCTTGATTTCAGTGAGTTTTCATCAAAATACAGGAGTTCTGCATGAAGTGTTCATTTTGGCCTTCTCTCGCTGAGAAAACACTATTTGTGACCTGTGATACAAAAATGCCATAACTTTTGTTCAAAGTGAGTTTTCAGTCAAGTTTCAACCTGAAAGCATAGAAAGATGCATAAACTTGAAGTTACAGCTTGATTTCAGTGAGTTTTCATCAAAATACAGGAGTTCTGCATGAAGTGTTCATTTTGGCCTTCTCTCGCTGAGAAAACACTATTTGTGACCTGTGATACAAAAATGCCATAACTTTTGTTCAAAGTGAGTTTTCAGTCAAGTTTCAACCTGAAAGCATAGAAAGATGCATAAACTTGAAGTTACAGCTTGATTTCAGTGAGTTTTCATCAAAATACAGTAGTTCTGCATGAAGTGTTCATTTTGGCCTTCTCTCGCTGAGAAAACACTATTTGTGACCTGTGATACAAAAATGCCATAACTTTTGTTCAAAGTGAGTTTTCAGTCAAGCTTCAACCTGAAAGCATAGAAAGATGCATAAACTTGAAGTTACAGCTTGATTTCAGTGAGTTTTCATCAAAATACAGGAGTTCTGCATGAAGTGTTCATTTTGGCCTTCTCTCGCTGAGAAAACGCTATTTGTGACCTGCGACACAGAACAGCCATAACTTTTGTTCAAAGTGAGTTTTCTGTCAAGTTTCAACCTGAAAGCATGGAAAGATGCATAAACTTGAAGATACAGCTTGATTTCAGTGAGTTTTCATCAAAATACAGTAGTTCTGCATGAAGTGTTCATTTTGGCCTTCTCTCGCTGAGAAAACACTATTTGTGACCTGTGATACAAAAATGCCATAACTTTTGTTCAAAGTGAGTTTTCAGTCAAGCTTCAACCTGAAAGCATAGAAAGATGCATAAACTTGAAGTTACAGCTTGATTTCAGTGAGTTTTCATCAAAATACAGGAGTTCTGCATGAAGTGTTCATTTTGGCCTTCTCTCGCTGAGAAAACGCTATTTGTGACCTGCGACACAGAACAGCCATAACTTTTGTTCAAAGTGAGTTTTCTGTCAAGTTTCAACCTGAAAGCATGGAAAGATGCATAAACTTGAAGATACAGCTTGATTTCAGTGAGTTTTCATCAAAATACAGTAGTTCTGCATGAAGTGTTCATTTTGGCCTTCTCTCGCTGAGAAAACACTATTTGTGACCTGTGATACAAAAATGCCATAACTTTTGTTCAAAGTGAGTTTTCAGTCAAGCTTCAACCTGAAAGCATAGAAAGATGCATAAACTTGAAGTTACAGCTTGATTTCAGTGAGTTTTCATCAAAATACAGGAGTTCTGCATGAAGTGTTCATTTTGGCCTTCTCTCGCTGAGAAAACGCTATTTGTGACCTGCGACACAGAACAGCCATAACTTTTGTTCAAAGTGAGTTTTCTGTCAAGTTTCAACCTGAAAGCATGGAAAGATGCATAAACTTGAAGATACAGCTTGATTTCAGTGAGTTTTCATCAAAATACAGGAGTTCTGCATGAAGTGTTCATTTTGGCCTTCTCTCGCTGAGAAAACACTATTTGTGACCTGTGATACAAAAATGCCATAACTTTTGTTCAAAGTGAGTTTTCAGTCAAGTTTCAACCTGAAAGCATAGAAAGATGCAAAAACTTGAAGTTACAGCTTGATTTCAGTGAGTTTTCATCAAAATACAGTAGTTCTGCATGAAGTTTTCATTTTGGCCTTCTCTCGCTGAGAAAACACTATTTGTGACCTGTGATACAAAAATGCCATAACTTTTGTTCAAAGTGAGTTTTCAGTCAAGTTTCAACCTGAAAGCATAGAAAGATGCATAAACTTGAAGTTACAGCTTGATTTCAGTGAGTTTTCATCAAAATACAGGAGTTCTGCATGAAGTGTTCATTTTGGCCTTCTATCGCTGAGAAAACACTATTTGTGACCTGTGATACAAAAATGCCATAACTTTTGTTCAAAGTGAGTTTTCAGTCAAGTTTCAACCTGAAAGCATAGAAAGATGCATAAACTTGAAGTTACAGCTTGATTTCAGTGAGTTTTCATCAAAATACAGGAGTTCTGCATGAAGTGTTCATTTTGGCCTTCTCTCGCTGAGAAAACGCTATTTGTGACCTGCGACACAGAACAGCCATAACTTTTGTTCAAAGTGAGTTTTCAGTCAAGTTTCAACCTGAAAGCATAGAAAGATGCATAAACTTGAAGTTACAGCTTGATTTCAGTGAGTTTTCATCAAAATACAGGAGTTCTGCATGAAGTGTTCATTTTGGCCTTCTCTCGCTGAGAAAACGCTATTTGTGACCTGCGACCCAGAACAGCCATAACTTTTGTTCAAAGTGAGTTTTCAGTCAAGTTTCAACCTGAAAGCATAGAAAGATGCATAAACTTGAAGTTACAGCTTGATTTCAGTTAGTTTTCATCAAAATACAGGAGTTCTGCATGAAGTGTTCATTTTGGCCTTCTCTCGCTGAGAAAACACTATTTGTGACCTGTGATACAAAAATGCCATAACTTTTGTTCAAAGTGAGTTTTCAGTCAAGTTTCAACCTGAAAGCATAGAAAGATGCATAAACTTGAAGTTACAGCTTGATTTCAGTGAGTTTTCATCAAAATACAGGAGTTCTGCATGAAGTGTTCATTTTGGCCTTCTCTCGCTGAGAAAACACTATTTGTGACCTGTGATACAAAAATGCCATAACTTTTGTTCAAAGTGAGTTTTCAGTCAAGTTTCAACCTGAAAGCATAGAAAGATGCATTAACTTGAAGTTACAGCTTGATTTCAGTGAGTTTTCATCAAAATACAGGAGTTCTGCATGAAGTGTTCATTTTGGCCTTCTCTCGCTGAGAAAACACTATTTGTGACCTGTGATACAAAAATGCCATAACTTTTGTTCAAAGTGAGTTTTCTGTCAAGTTTCAACCTGAAAGCATAGAAAGATGCATAAACTTGAAGTTACAGCTTGATTTCAGTGAGTTTTCATCAAAATACAGGAGTTCTGCATGAAGTGTTCATTTTGGCCTTCTCTCGCTGAGAAAACACTATTTGTGACCTGTGATACAAAAATGCCATAACTTTTCTTCAAAGTGAGTTTTCAGTCAAGTTTCAACCTGAAAGCATAGAAAGATGCATAAACTTGAAGTTACAGCTTGATTTCAGTGAGTTTTCATCAAAATACAGGAGTTTTGCATGAATTGTTCATTTTGGCCTTCTCTCGCTGAGAAAACGCTATTTGTGACCTGCGACACGGAACAGCCATAACTTTTGTTCAAAGTGAGTTTTCAGTCAAGTTTCAACCTGAAAGCATGGAAAGATGCATAAACTTGAAGATACAGCTTGATTTCAGTGAGTTTTCATCAAAATACAGGAGTTCTGCATGAAGTGTTCATTTTGGCCTTCTCTCGCTGAGAAAACACTATTTGTGACCTGTGATACAAAAATGCCATAACTTTTGTTCAAAGTGAGTTTTCAGTCAAGTTTCAACCTGAAAGCATAGAAAGATGCAAAAACTTGAAGTTACAGCTTTATTTCAGTGAGTTTTCATCAAAATACAGGAGTTCTGCATGAAGATTTCATTTTGGCCTTCTCTCGCTGAGAAAACACTATTTGTGACCTGTGATACAAAAATGCCATAACTTTTGTTCAAAGTGAGTTTTCAGTCAAGTTTCAACCTGAAAGCATAGAAAGATGCATAAACTTGAAGTTACAGCTTGATTTCAGTGAGTTTTCATCAAAATACAGGAGTTCTGCATGAAGTGTTTATTTTGGCCTTCTATCGCTGAGAAAACACTATTTGTGACCTGTGATACAAAAATGCCATAACTTTTGTTCAAAGTGAGTTTTCAGTCAAGTTTCAACCTGAAAGCATAGAAAGATGCATAAACTTGAAGTTACAGCTTGATTTAAGTGAGTTTTCATCAAAATACAGGAGTTCTGCATGAAGTGTTCATTTTGGCCTTCTCTCGCTGAGAAAACGCTATTTGTGACCTGCGACACAGAACAGCCATAACTTTTGTTCAAAGTGAGTTTTCAGTCAAGTTTCAACCTGAAAGCATAGAAAGATGCATAAACTTGAAGTTACAGCTTGATTTCAGTGAGTTTTCATCAAAATACAGGAGTTCTGCATGAAGTGTTCATTTTGGCCTTCTCTCGCTGAGAAAACACTATTTGTGACCTGTGATACAAAAATGCCATAACTTTTGTTCAAAGTGAGTTTTCAGTCAAGTTTCAACCTGAAAGCATAGAAAGATGCATAAACTTGAAGTTACAGCTTGATTTCAGTGAGTTTTCATCAAAATACAGGAGTTCTGCATGAAGTGTTCATTTTGGCCTTCTCTCGCTGAGAAAACACTATTTGTGACCTGTGATACAAAAATGCCATAACTTTTGTTTAAAGTGAGTTTTCAGTCAAGTTTCAACCTGAAAGCATAGAAAGATGCATAAACTTGAAGTTACAGCTTGATTTCAGTGAGTTTTCATCAAAATACAGGAGTTCTGCATGAAGTGTTCATTTTGGCCTTCTCTCGCTGAGAAAACACTATTTGTGACCTGTGATACAAAAATGCCATAACTTTTGTTCAAAGTGAGTTTTCAGTCAAGTTTCAACCTGAAAGCATAGAAAGATGCATAAACTTGAAGTTACAGCTTGATTTCAGTGAGTTTTCATCAAAATACAGGAGTTCTGCATGAAGTGTTCATTTTGGCCTTCTCTCGCTGAGAAAACGCTATTTGTGACCTGCGACACAGAACAGCCATAACTTTTGTTCAAAGTGAGTTTTCAGTCAAGTTTCAACCTGAAAGCATAGAAAGATGCATAAACTTGAAGTTACAGCTTGATTTCAGTGAGTTTTCATCAAAATACAGGAGTTCTGCATGAAGTGTTCATTTTGGCCTTCTCTCGCTGAGAAAACACTATTTGTGACCTGTGATACAAAAATGCCATAACTATTGTTCAAAGTGAGTTTTCAGTCAAGTTTCAACCTGAAAGCATAGAAAGATGCATAAACTTGAAGTTACAGCTTGATTTCAGTGAGTTTTCATCAAAATACAGGAGTTCTGCATGAAGTGTTCATTTTGGCCTTCTCTCGCTGAGAAAACACTATTTGTGACCTGTGATACAAAAATGCCATAACTTTTGTTCAAAGTGAGTTTTCTGTCAAGTTTCAACCTGAAAGCATAGAAAGATGCATAAACTTGAAGTTACAGCTTGATTTCAGTGAGTTTTCATCAAAATACAGGAGTTCTGCATGAAGTGTTCATTTTGGCCTTCTCTCGCTGAGAAAACACTATTTGTGACCTGTGATACAAAAATGCCATAACTTTTGTTCAAAGTGAGTTTTCAGTCAAGTTTCAACCTGAAAGCATAGAAAGATGCATAAACTTGAAGTTACAGCTTGATTTAAGTGAGTTTTCATCAAAATACAGGAGTTCTGCATGAAGTGTTCATTTTGGCCTTCTCTCGCTGAGAAAACACTATTTGTGACCTGTGATACAAAAATGCCATAACTTTTGTTCAAAGTGAGCTTTCAGTCAAGTTTCAACCTGAATGCATAGAAAGATGCATAAACTTGAAGTTTCAGCTTGATTTCAGTGAGTTTTCATCAAAATACAGGAATTCTGCATGAAGTGTTCATTTTGGCCTTCTCTCGCTGAGAAAACACTATTTGTGACCTGTGATACAAAAATGCCATAACTTTTGTTCAAAGTGAGTTTTCAGTCAAGTTTCAACCTGAAAGCATAGAAAGATGCATAAACTTGAAGTTACAGCTTGATTTCAGTGAGTTTTCATCAAAATACAGGAGTTCTGCATGAAGTGTTCATTTTGGCCTTCTCTCGCTGAGAAAACACTATTTGTGACATGTGATACAAAAATGCCATAACTTTTGTTCAAAGTGAGTTTTCAGTCAAGTTTCAACCTGAAAGCATAGAAAGATGCATAAACTTGAAGTTACAGCTTGATTTCAGTGAGTTTTCATCAAAATACAGGAGTTTTGCATGAAGTGTTCATTTTGGCCTTCTCTCGCTGAGAAAACACTATTTGTGACCTGTGATACAAAAATGCCATAACTTTTGTTCAAAGTGAGTTTTCAGTCAAGTTTCAACCTGAAAGCATAGAAAGATGCATAAACTTGAAGTTACAGCTTGATTTCAGTGAGTTTTCATCAAAATACAGGAGTTCTGCATGAAGTGTTCATTTTGGCCTTCTCTCGCTGAGAAAACACTATTTGTGACCTGTGATACAAAAATGCCATAACTTTTGTTCAAAGTGAGTTTTCAGTCAAGTTTCAACCTGAAAGCATAGAAAGATGCATAAACTTGAAGTTACAGCTTGATTTCAGTGAGTTTTCATCAAAATACAGGAGTTCTGCATGAAGTGTTCATTTTGGCCTTCTCTCGCTGAGAAAACGCTATTTGTGACCTGCGACCCAGAACAGCCATAACTTTTGTTCAAAGTGAGTTTTCAGTCAAGTTTCAACCTGAAAGCATAGAAAGATGCATAAACTTGAAGTTACAGCTTGATTTCAGTGAGTTTTCATCAAAATACAGGAGTTCTGATGAAGTGTTCATTTTGGCCTTCTCTCGCTGAGAAAACGCTATTTGTGACCTGCGACACAGAACAGCCATAACTTTTGTTCAAAGTGAGTTTTCAGTCAAGTTTCAACCTGAAAGCATAGAAAGATGCATAAACTTGAAGTTTCAGCTTGATTTCAGTGAGTTTTCATCAAAATACAAGAGTTCTGCATGAAGTGTTCATTTTGGCCTTCTCTCGCTGAGAAAACACTATTTGTGACCTGTGATACAAAAATGCCATAACTTTTGTTCAAAGTGAGTTTTCAGTCAAGTTTCAACCTGAAAGCATAGAAAGATGCATAAACTTGAAGTTACAGCTTGATTTCAGTGAGTTTTCATCAAAATACAGGAGTTCTGCATGAAGTGTTCATTTTGGCCTTCTCTTGCTGAGAAAACGCTATTTGTGACCTGCGACACAGAACAGCCATAACTTTTGTTCAAAGTGAGTTTTCAGTCAAGTTTCAACCTGAAAGCATAGAAAGATGCATAAACTTGAAGTTACAGCTTGATTTCAGTGAGTTTTCATCAAAATACAGGAGTTCTGCATGAAGTGTTCATTTTGGCCTTCTCTCGCTGAGAAAACACTATTTGTGACCTGTGATACAAAAATGCCATAACTTTTGTTCAAAGTGAGTTTTCTGTCAAGTTTCAACCTGAAAGCATAGAAAGATGCATAAACTTGAAGTTACAGCTTGATTTCAGTGAGTTTTCATCAAAATACAGGAGTTTTGCATGAAGTGTTCATTTTGGCCTTCTCTCGCTGAGAAAACACTATTTGTGACCTGTGATACAAAAATGCCATAACTTTTGTTCAAAGTGAGTTTTCAGTCAAGTTTCAACCTGAAAGCATAGAAAGATGCATAAACTTGAAGTTACAGCTTGATTTCAGTGAGTTTTCATCAAAATACAGGAGTTCTGCATGAAGTGTTCATTTTGGCCTTCCCTCGCTGAGAAAACACTATTTGTGACCTGTGATACAAAAATGCCATAACTTTTGTTCAAAGTGAGTTTTCAGTCAAGTTTCAACCTTAAAGCATAGAAAGATGCATAAACTTGAAGTTACAGCTTGATTTCAGTGAGTTTTCATCAAAATACAGGAGTTCTGCATGAAGTGTTCATTTTGGCCTTCTCTCGCTGAGAAAACGCTATTTGTGACCTGCGACAAAGAACAGCCATAACTTTTGTTCAAAGTGAGTTTTCAGTCAAGTTTCAACCTGAAAGCATAGAAAGATGCATAAACTTGAAGTTACAGCTTGATTTCAGTGAGTTTTCATCAAAATACAGGAGTTCTGCATGAAGTGTTCATTTTGGCCTTCTCTCGCTGAGAAAACACTATTTGTGACCTGTGATACAAAAATGCCATAACTTTTGTTCAAAGTGAGTTTTCTGTCAAGTTTCAACCTGAAAGCATAGAAAGATGCATAAACTTGAAGTTACAGCTTGATTTCAGTGAGTTTTCATCAAAATACAGGAGTTCTGCATGAAGTGTTCATTTTGGCCTTCTCTCGCTGAGAAAACGCTATTTGTGACCTGCGACACAGAACAGCCATAACTTTTGTTCAAAGTGAGTTTTCAGTCAAGTTTCAACCTGAAAGCATAGAAAGATGCATAAACTTGAAGTTACAGCTTGATTTCAGTGAGTTTTCATCAAAATACAGGAGTTCTGCATGAAGTGTTCATTTTGGCCTTCTCTCGCTGAGAAAACGCTATTTGTGACCTGCGACACAGAACAGCCATAACTTTTGTTCAAAGTGAGTTTTCAGTCAAGTTTCAACCTGAAAGCATAGAAAGATGCATAAACTTGAAGTTACAGCTTGATTTCAGTGAGTTTTCATCAAAATACAGGAGTTCTGATGAAGTGTTCATTTTGGCCTTCTCTCGCTGAGAAAACGCTATTTGTGACCTGCGACACAGAACAGCCATAACTTTTGTTCAAAGTGAGTTTTCAGTCAAGTTTCAACCTGAAAGCATAGAAAGATGCATAAACTTGAAGTTACAGCTTGATTTCAGTGAGTTTTCATCAAAATACAGGAGTTCTGCATGAAGTGTTCATTTTGGCCTTCTCTCGCTGAGAAAACACTATTTGTGACCTGTGATACAAAAATGCCATAACTTTTGTTCAAAGTGAGTTTTCTGTCAAGTTTCAACCTGAAAGCATAGAAAGATGCATAAACTTGAAGTTACAGCTTGATTTCAGTGAGTTTTCATCAAAATACAGGAGTTCTGCATGAAGTGTTCATTTTGGCCTTCTCTCGCTGAGAAAACGCTATTTGTGACCTGCGACACAGAACAGCCATAACTTTTGTTCAAAGTGAGTTTTCAGTCAAGTTTCAACCTGAAAGCATAGAAAGATGCATAAACTTGAAGTTACAGCTTGATTTCAGTGAGTTTTCATCAAAATACAGGAGTTCTGCATGAAGTGTTCATTTTGGCCTTCTCTCGCTGAGAAAACGCTATTTGTGACCTGCGACCCAGAACAGCCATAACTTTTGTTCAAAGTGAGTTTTCAGTCAAGTTTCAACCTGAAAGCATAGAAAGATGCATAAACTTGAAGTTACAGCTTGATTTCAGTGAGTTTTCATCAAAATACAGGAGTTCTGATGAAGTGTTCATTTTGGCCTTCTCTCGCTGAGAAAACGCTATTTGTGACCTGCGACACAGAACAGCCATAACTTTTGTTCAAAGTGAGTTTTCAGTCAAGTTTCAACCTGAAAGCATAGAAAGATGCATAAACTTGAAGTTACAGCTTGATTTCAGTGAGTTTTCATCAAAATACAGGAGTTCTGCATGAAGTGTTCATTTTGGCCTTCTCTCGCTGAGAAAACACTATTTGTGACCTGTGATACAAAAATGCCATAACTTTTGTTCAAAGTGAGTTTTCAGTCAAGTTTCAACCTGAAAGCATAGAAAGATGCATAAACTTGAAGTTACAGCTTGATTTAAGTGAGTTTTCATCAAAATACAGGAGTTCTGCATGAAGTGTTCATTTTGGCCTTCTCTCGCTGAGAAAACGCTATTTGTGACCTGCGACCCAGAACAGCCATAACTTTTGTTCAAAGTGAGTTTTCAGTCAAGTTTCAACCTGAAAGCATAGAAAGATGCATAAACTTGAAGTTACAGCTTGTTTTCAGTGAGTTTTCATCAAAATACAGGAGTTCTGCATGAAGTGTTCATTTTGGCCTTCTCTCGCTGAGAAAACACTATTTGTGACATGTGATACAAAAATGCCATAACTATTGTTCAAAGTGAGTTTTCAGTCAAGTTTCAACCTGAAAGCATAGAAAGATGCATAAACTTGAAGTTACAGCTTGATTTAAGTGAGTTTTCATCAAAATACAGGAGTTCTGCATGAAGTGTTCATTTTGGCCTTCTCTCGCTGAGAAAACACTATTTGTGACCTGTGATACAAAAATGCCATAACTTTTGTTCAAAGTGAGTTTTCAGTCAAGTTTCAACCTGAAAGCATAGAAAGATGCATAAACTTGAAGTTACAGCTTGATTTCAGTGAGTTTTCATCAAAATACAGGAGTTCTGCATGAAGTGTTCATTTTGGCCTTCTCTCGCTGAGAAAACACTATTTGTGACCTGTGATACAAAAATGCCATAACTTTTGTTCAAAGTGAGTTTTCTGTCAAGTTTCAACCTGAAAGCATAGAAAGATGCATAAACTTGAAGTTACAGCTTGATTTCAGTGAGTTTTCATCAAAATACAGGAGTTCTGCATGAAGTGTTCATTTTGGCCTTCTCTCGCTGAGAAAACACTATTTGTGACCTGTGATACAAAAATGCCATAACTTTTGTTCAAAGTGAGCTTTCAGTCAAGTTTCAACCTGAATGCATAGAAAGATGCATAAACTTGAAGTTACAGCTTGATTTCAGTGAGTTTTCATCAAAATACAGGAATTCTGCATGAAGTGTTCATTTTGGCCTTCTCTCGCTGAGAAAACACTATTTGTGACCTGTGATACAAAAATGCCATAACTTTTGTTCAAAGTGAGTTTTCAGTCAAGTTTCAACCTGAAAGCATAGAAAGATGCATAAACTTGAAGTTACAGCTTGATTTCAGTGAGTTTTCATCAAAATACAGGAGTTCTGCATGAAGTGTTCATTTTGGCCTTCTCTCGCTGAGAAAACACTATTTGTGACCTGTGATACAAAAATTCCATAACTTTTGTTCAAAGTGAGTTTTCAGTCAAGTTTCAACCTGAAAGCATAGAAAGATGCATAAACTTGAAGTTACAGCTTGATTTCAGTGAGTTTTCATCAAAATACAGGAGTTCTGCATGAAGTGTTCATTTTGGCCTTCTCTTGCTGAGAAAACGCTATTTGTGACCTGCGACACAGAACAGCCATAACTTTTGTTCAAAGTGAGTTTTCAGTCAAGTTTCAACCTGAAAGCATAGAAAGATGCATAAACTTGAAGTTACAGCTTGATTTCAGTGAGTTTTCATCAAAATACAGGAGTTCTGCATGAAGTGTTCATTTTGGCCTTCTCTCGCTGAGAAAACACTATTTGTGACCTGTGATACAAAAATGCCATAACTTTTGTTCAAAGTGAGTTTTCTGTCAAATTTCAACCTGAAAGCATAGAAAGATGCATAAACTTGAAGTTACAGCTTGATTTCAGTGAGTTTTCATCAAAATACAGGAGTTCTGCATGAAGTGTTCATTTTGGCCTTCTCTTGCTGAGAAAACACTATTTGTGACCTGTGATACAAAAATGCCATAACTTTTGTTCAAAGTGAGTTTTCAGTCAAGTTTCAACCTGAAAGCATAGAAAGATGCATAAACTTGAAGTTACAGCTTGATTTCAGTGAGTTTTCATCAAAATACAGGAGTTCTGCATGAAGTGTTCATTTTGGCCTTCTCTCGCTGAGAAAACACTATTTGTGACCTGTGAAACAAAAATGCCATAACTTTTGTTCAAAGTGAGTTTTCAGTCAAGTTTCAACCTGAAAGCATAGAAAGATGCATAAACTTGAAGTTACAGGTTGATTTCAGTGAGTTTTCATCAAAATACAGGAGTTCTGCATGAAGTGTTCATTTTGGCCTTCTCTCGCTGAGAAAACACTATTTGTGACCTGCGACACAGAGCAGCCATAACTTTTGTTCAAAGTGAGTTTTCAGTCAAGTTTCAACCTGAAAGCATAGAAAGATGCATAAACTTGAAGTTACAGCTTGATTTCAGTGAGTTTTCATCAAAATACAGGAGTTCTGCATGAAGTGTTCATTTTGGCCTTCTCTCGCTGAGAAAACACTATTTGTGACCTGTGATACAAAAATGCCATAACTTTTGTTCAAAGTGAGTTTTCTGTCAAGTTTCAACCTGAAAGCATAGAAAGATGCATAAACTTGAAGTTACAGCTTGATTTCAGTGAGTTTTCATCAAAATACAGGAGTTCTGCATGAAGTGTTCATTTTGGCCTTCTCTCGCTGAGAAAACACTATTTGTGACCTGTGATACAAAAATGCCATAACTTTTGTTCAAAGTGAGTTTTCAGTCAAGTTTCAACCTGAAAGCATAGACAGATGCATAAACTTGAAGTTACAGCTTGATTTCAGTGAGTTTTCATCAAAATACAGGAGTTCTGCATGAAGTGTTCATTTTGGCCTTCTCTCGCTGAGAAAACACTATTTGTGACCTGTGATACAAAAATGCCATAACTTTTGTTCAAAGTGAGTTTTCAGTCAAGTTTCAACCTGAAAGCATAGAAAGATGCATAAACTTGAAGTTACAGCTTGATTTCAGTGAGTTTTCATCAAAATACAGGAGTTCTGCATGAAGTGTTCATTTTGGCCTTCTCTCGCTGAGAAAACACTATTTGTGACCTGTGATACAAAAATGCCATAACTTTTGTTCAAAGTGAGTTTTCAGTCAAGTTTCAACCTGAAAGCATAGAAAGATGCATAAACTTGAAGTTACAGCTTGATTTCAGTGAGTTTTCATCAAAATACAGGAGTTCTGCATGAAGTGTTCATTTTGGCCTTCTCTCGCTGAGAAAACGCTATTTGTGACCTGCGACCCAGAACAGCCATAACTTTTGTTCAAAGTGAGTTTTCAGTCAAGTTTCAACCTGAAAGCATAGAAAGATGCATAAACTTGAAGTTACAGCTTGATTTCAGTGAGTTTTCATCAAAATACAGGAGTTCTGATGAAGTGTTCATTTTGGCCTTCTCTCGCTGAGAAAACGCTATTTGTGACCTGCGACACAGAACAGCCATAACTTTTGTTCAAAGTGAGTTTTCAGTCAAGTTTCAACCTGAAAGCATAGAAAGATGAATAAACTTGAAGTTACAGCTTGATTTCAGTGAGTTTTCATCAAAATACAGGAGTTCTGCATGAAGTGTTCATTTTGGCCTTCTCTCGCTGAGAAAACACTATTTGTGACCTGTGATACAAAAATGCCATAACTTTTGTTCAAAGTGAGTTTTCAGTCAAGTTTCAACCTGAAAGCATAGAAAGATGCATAAACTTGAAGTTACAGCTTGATTTCAGTGAGTTTTCATCAAAATACAGGAGTTCTGCATGAAGTGTTCATTTTGGCCTTCTCTTGCTGAGAAAACGCTATTTGTGACCTGCGACACAGAACAGCCATAACTTTTGTTCAAAGTGAGTTTTCAGTCAAGTTTCAACCTGAAAGCATAGAAAGATGCATAAACTTGAAGTTACAGCTTGATTTCAGTGAGTTTTCATCAAAATACAGGAGTTCTGCATGAAGTGTTCATTTTGGCCTTCTCTCGCTGAGAAAACACTATTTGTGACCTGTGATACAAAAATGCCATAACTTTTGTTCAAAGTGAGTTTTCTGTCAAGTTTCAACCTGAAAGCATAGAAAGATGCATAAACTTGAAGTTACAGCTTGATTTCAGTGAGTTTTCATCAAAATACAGGAGTTTTGCATGAAGTGTTCATTTTGGCCTTCTCTCGCTGAGAAAACACTATTTGTGACCTGCGACACAGAACAGCCATAACTTTTGTTCAAAGTGAGTTTTCTGTCAAGTTTCAACCTGAAAGCATAGAAAGATGCATAAACTTGAAGTTACAGCTTGATTTCAGTGAGTTTTCATCAAAATACAGGAGTTCTGCATTAAGTGTTGATTTTGGCCTTCTATCGCTGAGAAAACACTATTTGTGACCTGTGATACAAAAATGCCATAACTTTTGTTCAAAGTGAGTTTTCAGTCAAGTTTCAACCTGAAAGCATAGAAAGATGCATAAACTTGAAGTTACAGCTTGATTTAAGTGAGTTTTCATCAAAATACAGGAGTTCTGCATGAAGTGTTCATTTTGGCCTTCTCTCGCTGAGAAAACGCTATTTGTGACCTGCGACACAGAACAGCCATAACTTTTGTTCAAAGTGAGTTTTCAGTCAAGTTTCAACCTGAAAGCATAGAAAGATGCATAAACTTGAAGTTACAGCTTGATTTCAGTGAGTTTTCATCAAAATACAGGAGTTCTGCATGAAGTGTTCATTTTGGCCTTCTCTCGCTGAGAAAACGCTATTTGTGACCTGCGACCCAGAACAGCCATAAGTTTTGTTCAAAGTGAGTTTTCAGTCAAGTTTCAACCTGAAAGCATACAAAGATGCATAAACTTGAAGTTACAGCTTGATTTCAGTGAGTTTTCATCAAAATACAGGAGTTCTGATGAAGTGTTCATTTTGGCCTTCTTTCGCTGAGAAAACGCTATTTGTGACCTGCGACACAGAACAGCCATAACTTTTGTTCAAAGTGAGTTTTCAGTCAAGTTTCAACCTGAAAGCATAGAAAGATGCATAAACTTGAAGTTACAGCTTGATTTCAGTGAGTTTTCATCAAAATACAGGAGTTCTGCATGAAGTGTTCATTTTGGCCTTCTCTCGCTGAGAAAAAACTATTTGTGACCTGTGATACAAAAATGCCATAACTTTTGTTTAAAGTGAGTTTTCAGTCAAGTTTCAACCTGAAAGCATAGAAAGATGCATAAACTTGAAGTTACAGCTTGATTTCAGTGAGTTTTCATCAAAATACAGGAGTTCTTTATGAAGTGTTCATTTTGGCCTTCTCTCGCTGAGAAAACACTATTTGTGACCTGTGATACAAAAATGCCATAACTATTGTTCAAAGTGAGTTTTCAGTCAAGTTTCAACCTGAAAGCATAGAAAGATGCATAAACTTGAAGTTACAGCTTGATTTAAGTGAGTTTTCATCAAAATACAGGAGTTCTGCATGAAGTGTTCATTTTGGCCTTCTCTCGCTGAGAAAACACTATTTGTGACCTGTGATACAAAAATGCCATAACTTTTGTTCAAAGTGAGTTTTCAGTCAAGTTTCAACCTGAAAGCATAGAAAGATGCATAAACTTGAAGTTACAGCTTGATTTCAGTGAGTTTTCATCAAAATACAGGAGTTCTGCATGAAGTGTTCATTTTGGCCTTCTCTCGCTGAGAAAACACTATTTGTGACCTGTGATACAAAAATGCCATAACTTTTGTTCAAAGTGAGTTTTCAGTCAAGTTTCAACCTGAAAGCATAGAAAGATGCATAAACTTGAAGTTACAGCTTGATTTCAGTGAGTTTTCATCAAAATACAGGAGTTCTGCATGAAGTGTTCATTTTGGCCTTCTCTCGCTGAGAAAACACTATTTGTGACCTGTGATACAAAAATGCCATAACTTTTGTTCAAAGTGAGTTTTCAGTCAAGTTTCAACCTGAAAGCATAGAAAGATGCATAAACTTGAAGTTACAGCTTGATTTCAGTGAGTTTTCATCAAAATACAGGAGTTCTGCATGAAGTGTTCATTTTGGCCTTCTCTTGCTGAGAAAACGCTATTTGTGACCTGCGACACAGAACAGCCATAACTTTTGTTCAAAGTGAGTTTTCAGTCAAGTTTCAACCTGAAAGCATAGAAAGATGCATAAACTTGAAGTTACAGCTTGATTTCAGTGAGTTTTCATCAAAATACAGGAGTTCTGCATGAAGTGTTCATTTTGGCCTTCTCTCGCTGAGAAAACGCTATTTGTGACCTGTGATACAAAAATGCCATAACTTTTGTTCAAAGTGAGTTTTCTGTCAAGTTTCAACCTGAAAGCATAGAAAGATGCATAAACTTGAAGTTACAGCTTGATTTCAGTGAGTTTTCATCAAAATACAGGAGTTCTGCATGAAGTGTTCATTTTGGCCTTCTCTCGCTGAGAAAACGCTATTTGTGACCTGTGACACAGAACAGCCATAACTTTTGTTCAAAGTGAGTTTTCAGTCAAGTTTCAACCTGAAAGCATAGAAAGATGCATAAACTTGAAGTTACAGCTTGATTTCAGTGAGTTTTCATCAAAATACAGGAGTTCTGCATGAAGTGTTCATTTTGGCCTTCTCTCGCTGAGAAAACGCTATTTGTGACCTGCGACACAGAACAGCCATAACTTTTGTTCAAAGTGAGTTTTCAGTCAAGTTTCAACCTGAAAGCATAGAAAGATGCATAAACTTGAAGTTACAGCTTGATTTCAGTGAGTTTTCATCAAAATACAGGAGTTCTGCATGAAGTGTTCATTTTGGCCTTCTCTCGCTGAGAAAACACTATTTGTGACCTGTGATACAAAAATGCCATAACTTTTGTTCAAAGTGAGTTTTCAGTCAAGTTTCAACCTGAAAGCATAGAAAGATGCATAAACTTGAAGTTACAGCTTGATTTCAGTGAGTTTTCATCAAAATACAGGAGTTCTGCATGAAGTGTTCATTTTGGCCTTCTCTTGCTGAGAAAACGCTATTTGTGACCTGCGACACAGAACAGCCATAACTTTTGTTCAAAGTGAGTTTTCAGTCAAGTTTCAACCTGAAAGCATAGAAAGATGCATAAACTTGAAGTTACAGCTTGATTTCAGTGAGTTTTCATCAAAATACAGGAGTTCTGCATGAAGTGTTCATTTTGGCCTTCTCTCGCTGAGAAAACACTATTTGTGACCTGTGATACAAAAATGCCATAACTTTTGTTCAAAGTGAGTTTTCAGTCAAGTTTCAACCTGAAAGCATAGAAAGATGCATAAACTTGAAGTTACAGCTTGATTTCAGTGAGTTTTCATCAAAATACAGGAGTTTTGCATGAAGTGTTCATTTTGGCCTTCTCTCGCTGAGAAAACACTATTTGTGACCTGTGATACAAAAATGCCATAACTTTTGTTCAAAGTGAGTTTTCAGTCAAGTTTCAACCTGAAAGCATAGAAAGATGCATAAACTTGAAGTTACAGCTTGATTTCAGTGAGTTTTCATCAAAATACAGGAGTTTTGCATGAAGTGTTCATTTTGGCCTTCTCTCGCTGAGAAAACACTATTTGTGACCTGTGATACAAAAATGCCATAACTTTTGTTCAAAGTGAGTTTTCAGTCAAGTTTCAACCTGAAAGCATAGAAAGATGCAAAAACTTGAAGTTACAGCTTGATTTCAGTGAGTTTTCATCAAAATACAGGAGTTCTGCATGAAGTGTTCATTTTGGCCTTCTCTCGCTGAGAAAACACTATTTGTGACCTGTGATACAAAAATGCCATAACTTTTGTTCAAAGTGAGTTTTCTGTCAAGTTTCAACCTGAAAGCATAGAAAGATGCATAAACTTGAAGTTACAGCTTGATTTCAGTGAGTTTTCATCAAAATACAGGAGTTCTGCATGAAGTGTTCATTTTGGCCTTCTCTCGCTGAGAAAACGCTATTTGTGACCTGCGACACAGAACAGCCATAACTTTTGTTCAAAGTGAGTTTTCAGTCAAGTTTCAACCTGAAAGCATAGAAAGATGCATAAACTTGAAGTTACAGCTTGATTTCAGTGAGTTTTCATCAAAATACAGGAGTTCTGCATGAAGTGTTCATTTTGGCCTTCTCTCGCTGAGAAAACGCTATTTGTGACCTGCGACACAGAACAGCCATAACTTTTGTTCAAAGTGAGTTTTCAGTCAAGTTTCAACCTGAAAGCATAGAAAGATGCATAAACTTGAAGTTACAGCTTGATTTCAGTGAGTTTTCATCAAAATACAGGAGTTCTGCATGAAGTGTTCATTTTGGCCTTCTCTCGCTGAGAAAACACTATTTGTGACCTGTGATACAAAAATGCCATAACTTTTGTTCAAAGTGAGTTTTCAGTCAAGTTTCAACCTGAAAGCATAGAAAGATGCATAAACTTGAAGTTACAGCTTGATTTCAGTGAGTTTTCATCAAAATACAGGAGTTCTGCATGAAGTGTTCATTTTGGCCTTCTCTTGCTGAGAAAACGCTATTTGTGACCTGCGACACAGAACAGCCATAACTTTTGTTCAAAGTGAGTTTTCAGTCAAGTTTCAACCTGAAAGCATAGAAAGATGCATAAACTTGAAGTTACAGCTTGATTTCAGTGAGTTTTCATCAAAATACAGGAGTTCTGCATGAAGTGTTCATTTTGGCCTTCTCTCGCTGAGAAAACACTATTTGTGACCTGTGATACAAAAATGCCATAACTTTTGTTCAAAGTGAGTTTTCTGTCAAGTTTCAACCTGAAAGCATAGAAAGATGCATAAACTTGAAGTTACAGCTTGATTTCAGTGAGTTTTCATCAAAATACAGGAGTTTTGCATGAAGTGTTCATTTTGGCCTTCTCTCGCTGAGAAAACACTATTTGTGACCTGTGATACAAAAATGCCATAACTTTTGTTCAAAGTGAGTTTTCAGTCAAGTTTCAACCTGAAAGCATAGAAAGATGCATAAACTTGAAGTTACAGCTTGATTTCAGTGAGTTTTCATCAAAATACAGGAGTTTTGCATGAAGTGTTCATTTTGGCCTTCTCTCGCTGAGAAAACACTATTTGTGACCTGTGATACAAAAATGCCATAACTTTTGTTCAAAGTGAGTTTTCAGTCAAGTTTCAACCTGAAAGCATAGAAAGATGCATAAACTTGAAGTTACAGCTTGATTTCAGTGAGTTTTCATCAAAATACAGGAGTTCTGCATGAAGTGTTCATTTTGGCCTTCTCTCGCTGAGAAAACACTATTTGTGACCTGTGATACAAAAATGCCATAACTTTTGTTCAAAGTGAGTTTTCAGTCAAGTTTCAACCTGAAAGCATAGAAAGATGCATAAACTTGAAGTTACAGCTTGATTTCAGTGAGTTTTCATCACAATACAGGAGTTCTGCATGAAGTGTTCATTTTGGCCTTCTCTCGCTGAGAAAACGCTATTTGTGACCTGCGACACAGAACAGCCATAACTTTTGTTCAAAGTGAGTTTTCAGTCAAGTTTCAACCTGAAAGCATAGAAAGATGCATAAACTTGAAGTTACAGCTTGATTTCAGTGAGTTTTCATCAAAATACAGGAGTTCTGCATGAAGTGTTCATTTTGGCCTTCTCTCGCTGAGAAAACGCTATTTGTGACCTGCGACACAGAACAGCCATAACTTTGTTCAAAGTGAGTTTTCAGTCAAGTTTCAAACTGAAAGCATAGAAAGATGCATAAACTTGAAGTTACAGCTTGATTTCAGTGAGTTTTCATCAAAATACAGGAGTTCTGCATGAAGTGTTCATTTTGGCCTTCTCTCGCTGAGAAAACACTATTTGTGACCTGTGATACAAAAATGCCATAACTTTTGTTCAAAGTGACTTTTCAGTCAAGTTTCAACCTGAAAGCATAGAAAGATGCATAAACTTGAAGTTACAGCTTGATTTCAGTGAGTTTTCATCAAAATACAGGAGTTCTGCATGAAGTGTTCATTTTGGCCTTCTCTCGCTGAGAAAACACTATTTGTGACCTGTGATACAAAAATGCCATAACTTTTGTTCAAAGTGAGTTTTCAGTCAAGTTTCAACCTGAAAGCATAGAAAGATGCATAAACTTGAAGTTCCAGCTTGATTTCAGTGAGTTTTCATCAAAATACAGGAGTTCTGCATGAAGTGTTCATTTTGGCCTTCTCTCGCTGAGAAAACACTATTTGTGACCTGTGATACAAAAATGCCATAACTTTTGTTCAAAGTGAGTTTTCAGTCAAGTTTCAACCTGAAAGCATAGAAAGATGCATAAACTTGAAGTTACAGCTTGATTTCAGTGAGTTTTCATCAAAATACAGGAGTTTTGCATGAAGTGTTCATTTTGGCCTTCTCTCGCTGAGAAAACGCTATTTGTGACCTGCGACACAGAACAGCCATAACTTTTGTTCAAAGTGAGTTTTCTGTCAAGTTTCAACCTGAAAGCATGGAAAGATGCATAAACTTGAAGTTACAGCTTGATTTCAGTGAGTTTTCATCAAAATACAGGAGTTCTGCATGAAGTGTTCATTTTGGCCTTCTCTCGCTGAGAAAACGCTATTTGTGACCTGCGACCCAGAACAGCCATAACTTTTGTTCAAAGTGAGTTTTCAGTCAAGTTTCAACCTGAAAGCATAGAAAGATGCATAAACTTGAAGTTACAGCTTGATTTCAGTGAGTTTTCATCAAAATACAGGAGTTCTGATGAAGTGTTCATTTTGGCCTTCTCTCGCTGAGAAAACGCTATTTGTGACCTGCGACACAGAACAGCCATAACTTTTGTTCAAAGTGAGTTTTCAGTCAAGTTTCAACCTGAAAGCATAGAAAGATGCATAAACTTGAAGTTACAGCTTGATTTCAGTGAGTTTTCATCAAAATACAGGAGTTCTGCATGAAGTGTTCATTTTGGCCTTCTCTCGCTGAGAAAACACTATTTGTGACCTGTGATACAAAAATGCCATAACTTTTGTTTAAAGTGAGTTTTCAGTCAAGTTTCAACCTGAAAGCATAGAAAGATGCATAAACTTGAAGTTACAGCTTGATTTCAGTGAGTTTTCATCAAAATACAGGAGTTCTGCATGAAGTGTTCATTTTGGCCTTCTCTCGCTGAGAAAACACTATTTGTGACCTGTGATACAAAAATGCCATAACTTTTGTTCAAAGTGAGTTTTCAGTCAAGTTTCAACCTGAAAGCATAGAAAGATGCATAAACTTGAAGTTACAGCTTGATTTCAGTGAGTTTTCATCAAAATACAGGAGTTCTGCATGAAGTGTTCATTTTGGCCTTCTCTCGCTGAGAAAACACTATTTGTGACCTGTGATACAAAAATGCCATAACTATTGTTCAAAGTGAGTTTTCAGTCAAGTTTCAACCTGAAAGCATAGAAAGATGCATAAACTTGAAGTTACAGCTTGATTTAAGTGAGTCTTCATCAAAATACAGGAGTTCTGCATGAAGTGTTCATTTTGGCCTTCTCTCGCTGAGAAAACACTATTTGTGACCTGTGATACAAAAATGCCATAACTTTTGTTCAAAGTGAGTTTTCAGTCAAGTTTCAACCTGAAAGCATAGAAAGATGCATAAACTTGAAGTTACAGCTTGATTTCAGTGAGTTTTCATCAAAATACAGGAGTTCTGCATGAAGTGTTCATTTTGGCCTTCTCTCGCTGAGAAAACACTATTTGTGACCTGTGATACAAAAATGCCATAACTTTTGTTCAAAGTGAGTTTTCAGTCAAGTTTCAACCTGAAAGCATAGAAAGATGCATAAACTTGAAGTTACAGCTTGATTTCAGTGAGTTTTCATCAAAATACAGGAGTTCTGCATGAAGTGTTCATTTTGGCCTTCTCTCGCTGAGAAAACACTATTTGTGACCTGTGATACAAAAATGCCATAACTTTTGTTCAAAGTGAGTTTTCTGTCAAGTTTCAACCTGAAAGCATAGAAAGATGCATAAACTTGAAGTTACAGCTTGATTTCAGTGAGTTTTCATCAAAATACAGGAGTTCTGCATGAAGTGTTCATTTTGGCCTTCTCTCGCTGAGAAAACACTATTTGTGACCTGTGATACAAAAATGCCATAACTTTTGTTCAAAGTGAGTTTTCAGTCAAGTTTCAACCTGAAAGCATAGAAAGATGCATAAACTTGAAGTTACAGCTTGATTTCAGTGAGTTTTCATAAAAATACAGGAGTTCTGCATGAAGTGTTCATTTTGGCCTTCTCTCGCTGAGAAAACGCTATTTGTGACCTGCGACACAGAACAGCCATAACTTTTGTTCAAAGTGAGTTTTCAGTCAAGTTTCAACCTGAAAGCATAGAAAGATGCATAAACTTGAAGTTACAGCTTGATTTCAGTGAGTTTTCATCAAAATACAGGAGTTCTGCATGAAGTGTTGATTTTGGCCTTCTCTCGCTAAGAAAACACTATTTGTGACCTGTGATACAAAAATGCCATAACTTTTGTTCAAAGTGAGTTTTCTGTCAAGTTTCAACCTGAAAGCATAGAAAGATGCATAAACTTGAAGTTACAGCTTCATTTCAGTGAGTTTTCATCAAAATACAGGAGTTTGCATGAAGTGTTCATTTTGGCCTTCTCTCGCTGAGAAAACACTATTTGTGACCTGTGATATAAAAATGCCATAACTTTTGTTCAAAGTGAGTTTTCAGTCAAGTTTCAACCTGAAAGCATAGAAAGATGCATAAACTTGAAGTTACAGCTTGATTTCAGTGAGTTTTCATCAAAATACAGGAGTTCTGCATGAAGTGTTCATTTTGGCCTTCTCTCGCTGAGAAAACACTATTTGTGACCTGTGATACAAAAATGCCATAACTTTTGTTCAAAGTGAGTTTTCAGTCAAGTTTCAACCTGAAAGCATAGAAAGATGCATAAACTTGAAGTTACAGCTTGATTTCAGTGAGTTTTCATCAAAATACAGGAGTTCTGCATGAAGTGTTCATTTTGGCCTTCTCTCGCTGAGAAAACGCTATTAGTGACCTGCGACACAGAACAGCCATAACTTTTGTTCAAAGTGAGTTTTCAGTCAAGTTTCAACCTGAAAGCATAGAAAGATGCATAAACTTGAAGTTACAGCTTGATTTCAGTGAGTTTTCATCAAAATACAGGAGTTCTGCATGAAGTGTTCATTTTGGCCTTCTCTCGCTGAGAAAACACTATTTGTGACCTGTGATACAAAAATGCCATAACTTTTGTTCAAAGTGAGTTTTCTGTCAAGTTTCAACCTGAAAGCATAGAAAGATGCATAAACTTGAAGTTACAGCTTGATTTCAGTGAGTTTTCATCAAAATACAGGAGTTCTGCATGAAGTGTTCATTTTGGCCTTCTCTCGCTGAGAAAACACTATTTGTGACCTGTGATACAAAAATGCCATAACTTTTGTTCAAAGTGAGTTTTCAGTCAAGTTTCAACCTGAAAGCATAGAAAGATGCATAAACTTGAAGTTACAGCTTGATTTAAGTGAGTTTTCATAAAAATACAGGAGTTCTGCATGAAGTGTTCATTTTGGCCTTCTCTCGCTGAGAAAACGCTATTTGTGACCTGCGACACAGAACAGCCATAACTTTTGTTCAAAGTGAGTTTTCAGTCAAGTTTCAACCTGAAAGCATAGAAAGATGCATAAACTTGAAGTTACAGCTTGATTTCAGTGAGTTTTCATCAAAATACAGGAGTTCTGCATGAAGTGTTCATTTTGGCCTTCTCTCGCTAAGAAAACACTATTTGTGACCTGTGATACAAAAATGCCATAACTTTTGTTCAAAGTGAGTTTTCTGTCAAGTTTCAACCTGAAAGCATAGAAAGATGCATAAACTTGAAGTTACAGCTTGATTTCAGTGAGTTTTCATCAAAATACAGGAGTTTTGCATGAAGTGTTCATTTTGGCCTTCTCTCGCTGAGAAAACACTATTTGTGACCTGTGATACAAAAATGCCATAACTTTTGTTCAAAGTGAGTTTTCAGTCAAGTTTCAACCTGAAAGCATAGAAAGATGCATAAACTTGAAGTTACAGCTTGATTTCAGTGAGTTTTCATCAAAATACAGGAGTTCTGCATGAAGTGTTCATTTTGGCCTTCTCTCGCTGAGAAAACACTATTTGTGACCTGTGATACAAAAATGCCATAACTTTTTTTCAAAGTGAGTTTTCAGTCAAGTTTCAACCTGAAAGCATAGAAAGATGCATAAACTTGAAGTTACAGCTTGATTTCAGTGAGTTTTCATCAAAATACAGGAGTTCTGCATGAAGTGTTCATTTTGGCCTTCTCTCGCTGAGAAAACGCTATTTGTGACCTGCGACACAGAACAGCCATAACTTTTGTTCAAAGTGAGTTTTCAGTCAAGTTTCAACCTGAAAGCATAGAAAGATGCATAAACTTGAAGTTACAGCTTGATTTCAGTGAGTTTTCATCAAAATACAGGAGTTCTGCATGAAGTGTTCATTTTGGCCTTCTCTCGCTGAGAAAAAACTATTTGTGACCTGTGATACAAAAATGCCATAACTTTTATTCAAAGTGAGTTTTCAGTCAAGTTTCAACCTGAAAGCATAGAAAGATGCATAAACTTGAAGTTACAGCTTGATTTCAGTGAGTTTTCATCAAAATACAGGAGTTCTGCATGAAGTGTTCATTTTGGCCTTCTCTCGCTGAGAAAACGCGATTTGTGACCTGCGACACAGAAAAGCCATAACTTTTGTTCAAAGTGAGTTTTCAGTCAAGTTTCAACCTGAAAGCATAGAAAGATGCATAAACTTGAAGTTACAGCTTGATTTCAGTGAGTTTTCATCAAAATACAGGAGTTCTGCATGAAGTGTTCATTTTGGCCTTCTCTTGCTGAGAAAACGCTATTTGTGACCTGCGACACAGAACAGCCATAACTTTTGTTCAAAGTGAGTTTTCAGTCAAGTTTCAACCTGAAAGCATAGAAAGATGCATAAACTTGAAGTTACAGCTTGATTTCAGTGAGTTTTCATCAAAATACAGGAGTTCTGCATGAAGTGTTCATTTTGGCCTTCTCTCGCTGAGAAAACACTATTTGTGACCTGTGATACAAAAATGCCATAACTTTTGTTCAAAGTGAGTTTTCAGTCAAGTTTCAACCTGAAAGCATAGAAAGATGCATAAACTTGAAGTTACAGCTTGATTTCAGTGAGTTTTCATCAAAATACAGGAGTTTTGCATGAAGTGTTCATTTTGGCCTTCTCTCGCTGAGAAAACACTATTTGTGACTTGTGATACAAAAATGCCATAACTTTTGTTCAAAGTGAGTTTTCAGTCAAGTTTCAACCTGAAAGCATAGAAAGATGCATAAACTTGAAGTTACAGCTTGATTTCAGTGAGTTTTCATCAAAATACAGGAGTTTTGCATGAAGTGTTCATTTTGGCCTTCTCTCGCTGAGAAAACACTATTTGTGACCTGTGATACAAAAATGCCATAACTTTTGTTCAAAGTGAGTTTTCAGTCAAGTTTCAACCTGAAAGCATAGAAAGATGCATAAACTTGAAGTTACAGCTTGATTTCAGTGAGTTTTCATCAAAATACAGGAGTTCTGCATGAAGTGTTCATTTTGGCCTTCTCTCGCTGAGAAAACACTATTTGTGACCTGTGATACAAAAATGCCATAACTTTTGTTCAAAGTGAGTTTTCAGTCAAGTTTCAACCTGAAAGC
Organism: Aulostomus chinensis; assembly: GCF_037954235.1. NCBI lineage: Eukaryota > Metazoa > Chordata > Actinopteri > Syngnathiformes > Aulostomidae > Aulostomus > Aulostomus chinensis. Next base: position 133,113 of record NW_028234202.1, read on the forward strand.
ATAGAAAGATGCATAAACTTGAAGTTACAGCTTGATTTCAGTGAGTTTTCATCAAAATACAGGAGTTCTGATGAAGTGTTCATTTTGGCCTTCTCTCGCTGAGAAAACGCTATTTGTGACCTGCGACACAGAACAGCCATAACTTTTGTTCAAAGTGAGTTTTCAGTCAAGTTTCAACCTGAAAGCATAGAAAGATGAATAAACTTGAAGTTACAGCTTGATTTCAGTGAGTTTTCATCAAAATACAGGAGTTCTGCATGAAGTGTTCATTTTGGCCTTCTCTTGCTGAGAAAACGCTATTTGTGACCTGCGACACAGAACAGCCATAACTTTTGTTCAAAGTGAGTTTTCAGTCAAGTTTCAACCTGAAAGCATAGAAAGATGCATAAACTTGAAGTTACAGCTTGATTTCAGTGAGTTTTCATCAAAATACAGGAGTTCTGCATGAAGTGTTCATTTTGGCCTTCTCTCGCTGAGAAAACACTATTTGTGACCTGTGATACAAAAATGCCATAACTTTTGTTCAAAGTGAGTTTTCAGTCAAGTTTCAACCTGAAAGCATAGAAAGATGCATAAACTTGAAGTTACAGCTTGATTTCAGTGAGTTTTCATCAAAATACAGGAGTTCTGCATGAAGTGTTCATTTTGGCCTTCTCTCGCTGAGAAAACACTATTTGTGACCTGTGATACAAAATGCCATAACTTTTGTTCAAAGTGAGTTTTCAGTCAAGTTTCAACCTGAAAGCATAGAAAGATGCATAAACTTGAAGTTACAGCTTGATTTCAGTGAGTTTTCATCAAAATACAGGAGTTCTGCATGAAGTGTTCATTTTGGCCTTCTCTCGCTGAGAAAACACTATTTGTGACCTGTGATACAAAAATGCCATAACTTTTGTTCAAAGTGAGTTTTCAGTCAAGTTTCAACCTGAAAGCATAGAAAGATGCATAAACTTGAAGTTACAGCTTGATTTCAGTGAGTTTTCATCAAAATACAGGAGTTCTGCATGAAGTGTTCATTTTGGCCTTCTCTCGCTGAGAAAACGCTATTTGTGACCTGCGACCCAGAACAGCCATAACTTTTGTTCAAAGTGAGTTTTCAGTCAAGTTTCAACCTGAAAGCATAGAAAGATGCATAAACTTGAAGTTACAGCTTGATTTCAGTGAGTTTTCATCAAAATACAGGAGTTCTGATGAAGTGTTCATTTTGGCCTTCTCTCGCTGAGAAAACGCTATTTGTGACCTGCGACACAAACAGCCATAACTTTTGTTCAAAGTGAGTTTTCAGTCAAGTTTCAACCTGAAAGCATAGAAAGATGAATAAACTTGAAGTTACAGCTTGATTTCAGTGAGTTTTCATCAAAATACAGGAGTTCTGCATGAAGTGTTCATTTTGGCCTTCTCTCGCTGAGAAAACACTATTTGTGACCTGTGATACAAAAATGCCATAACTTTTGTTCAAAGTGAGTTTTCAGTCAAGTTTCAACCTGAAAGCATAGAAA